>NC_056749.1:67412325-67519601 GCF_019279795.1 Protopterus annectens | reverse complement strand
CTTCAGACTCTCCACGTTTTAAAATAAAAACAGAACGATTTATTGGAAAAATAAAGTGAGCTTTTAGTATCTCCTGATACGCTTCTTCAGACAATATACAACTTAATGAAACCAGTACTTATATAGCAAGAAGTAATTCATCATTCAGTTAATTAATTAATCAATTATACAATTATACATTTAAACTTCATTTGGAATTTAAAGAAATATTAAGACACATAACAAAAACACATTCAAAGTGAGATATAGACACTCTAATGAACTTGATGCATATGTATATTTTCATAATATGCTTATGATGAACAATTTATATTTATATTTCACTAATAAATTTCAAAAAACTTCATAGGAGGTTAGTCACAGGCCCTCTCCTTGGTTCATAGGAGGTTAATGACAGGCCCTCTCCTAGGTCCATAGGAGATTAGTGATAGGCTATCATTAGGTTCATATGAAGTTAGTGACAGCTACTCTCCTAGGTTCATAGGAGGTTAGTGACAGGTCCTCTCCTAGGTTCATCGGAGGTTAGTGACAGGCTCTCTCCTAAGTTCAGAGAACGTTAATGACAAGCCCTTTCCTAGGTTCATAGGAGGTTAGTGACAGGCCCTCCCTTTGGTTCATAGGAGGTTAGTGATAGGCCCTGTCCTAAGTTCATAGGAGGTTAGTGACAGGCCCTTTCCTAGGTTCATAGGAGGTTAGGGATAGGCCATCTCCAAGGTTCATAGGAGGTTAGTGACAGGCCCTCTCCTAGGTTCAAAGGAGGTTAGTGACAGGCCCTCTCCTAGGTTCATAAGAGGTTAGTGACAGGCCCTCTCCTATGTTCATAGGAAGTTAGTGACAGGCCTGCTCCTAGTTTCATGTGAGGTTAGTGACAGGCCCGCTCTTAGGTTCATAGGAGGTTAGTGATAGGCCCACTCCTAGGTTCATAGGAGGTTAGTGACAGGCCCTCTCCTAGGTTCACAGATGATTAGTTACAGGCCCTCTCTTAGGTCCATAGAAGGTTAGTGACAGGCACACTCCTAAGTTCATAGGAGTTTAGTGACATGACTTCTCCTAGGTTCATAGGAGGTTAGTGACAGGCCCTCTCCTAGGATCATCGGAGGTTAGTGGTAGGCCATTTCCTAGGTTCACAGGAGGGTAATGACATGGCTTCTTGAAGGTTCATAAGAGGTTAGTGATAGGCCATCTCCTATGTTCATAGAAAGTTAGTGACAGACCCTCTCCTAGGTTCATAGGAGGGTAGTGACAGGCCTTCTCATAGGTTCATAGAAGATTAGTGGCAGGCCCTCTCTTAGGTTCATAGGAGGGTAATGACAGGGCCTCTCGAAGGTTAATATGAGGTTAGTGATAGGCCATTTCCTATGTTCATAGGAGGTTAGTGACAGACCCTCTAATAGGTTAATATGAGGTTAGTGACAGGCCCTCTTCTGGGTTCATAGGAGGATAGTGACAGGCCCTCTTCTAGTTTCATAGGTGGTTAGTGACAGGCCTTCTCCTAGGTTCATAGGAGTTAGTGACAGACCCTCTCCTAGGCTCATTGGAGGTTCATGACAGGCCTGCTCCTAGTTTTATAGGATGTTAGTGACAGGCCCGCTCTTAGGCTCATAGGAGGTTAGTGACAGGCCCTCTCCTAGGATCATAGAAGATTACTGACAGGCCCTCTCCTAAGTCAGTAGGAGGTTAGTGACAGGCCCCCTCCTAGGATCATAGGAGGTTAGTGACAGGCCCTCTCCTAGGTTCATAGGAGGGTAATGACAGGGCCTCTCGAAGGTTCATAGGAGGTTAGTGATAGGCCATCTCCTATGTTCATAGGAGGTTAGTGACAGACCCTCTCCTAGGTTCATAGGAGGCTAGTGACAGGCCTTCTCCTCGGTTCATAGATGCTTAGTGACAAGCCCTTTCATAGGTTCATAGGAGATTAGTGACAGCCCCTCTCCTAAGGTCATAGGAGGTTAGGGACAGGCCCTCTCCTAGGTTCATAGAAGGTTAGTGACAGGCCCTCTGCTAGGTTCATAAGAGAGTAGTGATAGGCCATCTCCGAGGTTCATGGGAGCGTAGTGACAGGCCCTCTCCTAGGTTCAGAGGAGTTTAGTGAAAGGCCTCTCCTTGGTTCATAGGAGATTAGTGACAGGACCTCTCCTAGGTCCATAGGAGGTTTGTGACAGGCACACTCCTAAGTTCATAGGAGTTTAGTGACAACACCTTTCCTTGATTCATAGGAGGTTAGTGACAGGCCCTCCCTAGGTTCATACGAGTTTAGCGAAAGGCCTCGCCTAGGTTCATAGGAGATTAGTGACAGGACCTCTCCTAGGTCCCATAGGAGGTTAGTGACAGGCACACTCCTAGGTTCATAAGTGTTTTGTGACAGGACCTCTCCTAGGTTCATAGGAGGTTAGTGACAGGCCCTCTCCTAGGATCATAGGAGGTTAGTGGTAGCCCCTCTCCTAGGTTCATCGGAGGGTAATGACAGGGCCTCTCGAAGGTTCATAGGAGGTTAGTGATAGGTCATCTCCTATGTTCATAGGAGGTTAGTGACAGACCCTCTCCTATGTTCATAGGAGGGTAGTGACAGGCCTTCTCCTAGGTTCATAGAAGATTAGTGACAGGGCCTCTCCTAGGTTCATAAGAGAGTAGTGATAGGCCATCTCTGAGGTTCATGGGAGCGTAGTGACAGGCCCTCTCCTAGGTTCATAGGAGTTTAGTGAAAGGCCTCTCCTAGGTTCATAGGAGATTAGTGACAGGCCCACTCTTAAGCTCATAGGAGGTTAGTGATAGGCCCACTCCTAGGATCATCGGAGGTTAGTGGTAGGCTGTTTCCTAGGTTCATAGGAGGGTAATGACAGGGCCTCTCGAAGGTTCATAGGAGGTTAGTGATAGGCCATCTCCTATGTTCATAGGAGGTTAGTGACAGGCCCTCTCCTAGGTTCATAGGAGGTTAGTGACAGGCCCTCCTAGGATCATAAGAGGTTAGTGACAGGACCTCTCCTAGGTTCATAGGAGGGTAATGACAGGGCCTCTCAAAGGTTCATAGGAGGTTAGTGATAGGCCATCTCCTATGTTCATAGGAGGTTAGTGACAGACCCTGTCCTAGGTTCATAGGAGTTTAGTGACAGGCCTTCTCCTAGGTTCATAAATGATTAGTGACAAGCCCTTTCATAGGTTCATAGAAGGTTAGTGACAGCCCCTCTCCTATGGTCGTAGGAGGTTAGGGACAGGCCCTCTCCTAGGTTCATAGAAGGTTAGTGACAGGCCCTCTACTAGGTTCATAAGAGGGTAGTGATAGACCATCTCCGACGTTCATGGGAGCGTAGTGACAGGCCCTCTCCTAGGGTCATAGGAGTTTAGTGAAAGGCCTCTCTTAGGTTCATAGGAGGTTAGTGACAGGACCTCTCGTAGGTTCATAGGATGTTAGTGACAGGTCCTCTCATAGGTTCATAGGATGTTAATGAAAGGCCCTCTCCCAGTTTGATAGGAGGTTAGTCACAGGCCCTTTTATAGGTTCATAGGAGGTTAGTGACAGACCCTATCCTTGGTTCATAGAAGGTTAGTGACAGGCCCTCTCCTAGGTTCATAAGAGGTTAGTGACAGGCCCTCTCCTAGGTTCATAGGAGGTTAGTGACAGGCCTTCTCCTAGGTTCATAGGTGGTTAGTGAAAGGTCCTTTCCTAGGTTCATAGGAGGTTAGTGATATGCCATCTCCTAGGTTCATAGGATGTTAGTGATAGGCCCTCTCCTAGGTTCAAAGGAGGTTAGTGACAGGCCCTCTCCTAGGTTCATAGGAGGTTAGTGTTAGGCCATCTTCTAGGTTCATAGGAGGTTAGTGACTGGCTCTCTCCAAGGTCCATACAAGGTTAGTGATAGGCTATCTCCTAGGTTCATAGGAGGTTAGTGACAGCCCCTCTCCTAGGTTCATAGGAGGTTAGTGACAGGCCCTCTACAAGGATCATAAGAGGTTAGTGACAGGCCCTCCCCTAGGTTCATAGGAGGGTAATTTCAGGGCCTCTCAAAGGTCCATAGCAGGTTAGTTTTTGGCCATCTCCTATGTTCATAGGAGGTTAGTGAAAGACCCTCTCCTAGGTTCATAGAGGTTTATAGAAGATTAGTGACAGGCCCTCTCTCAGATCCATAGGAGGTTAGTGACAGGCACTCTCCTAGGTTCATAGGAGTTTAGTGACAGGCCCTCTCCTAGGTTCATAGGAGGTTAGTGACAAGCCCTCTCCTAGGATCATAAGAGGTTAGTGACAGGCCCTCTCCTAGGTTCATAGGAGGGTAATGACAGGGCCTCTTGAAGGTTCATAGGAGGTTAGTGATAGGCCATCTCCTATGTTCATAGGAGGTTAGTGACAAACCCTCTCCTTGGTTCATAGGAGGTTAGTGACAGGCCTTCTCCTAGGTTCATAGAAGGTTAGTGACAAGCCCTTTCCTAGGTTCATAGGAGGTTAGTGTCAGCCTTTCTCCTGGGTCATAGGAGGTTAGTGATAGGCTATCTCCTAGGATCATAGGAAGTTAGTGACAGCACCTCTCTTAGGTTCATAGGAAGTTAGTGACGGGCCCTCTCCTATGTTCATTGGAGGTTAGTGACAGGCCCTCTCCTAGGTTCATAGAAGGTTAATGACAGGGCATCTCCTAGGTTCATAGGAGGTAAGTGACAGGCACTCTTCTAGGTTAATAGCAGTTTAGTGACAGGCCCTCTCCTTGGTTCCTATGAGGTTAGTGACAAGCCCTCTCCTAGGTGCATAGGAGGTTAGTGACAAGCCCTCTCCTAGGTTCATAGGAAGGTAATGACAGGGCCTCTCAAAGTTTCATAGGATGTGTGTGATAGGCCATCTCCTATGTTCATAAAAGGTTAGTGACTGACCCTCTCCTAGGTTCATAGGAGGTTAGTGACAGGCCTTCTCCTTGGTTCATAGAAGGTTAGTGACAAGCCCTTTCCTAGGTTAATAGGAGGTTAATGACAGGCCCTCTCTTAGTTCATAGGAGGTTAGTGACAGGCCCTTTGCTAGGTTCATAAGAGGTTAGTGACAGGCCCTCTAATAGGTTCATATGAGGTTAGTGACAGGCCCTTTCCTGGGTTCATAGGAGGATAGTGACAGGCCCTCTCCTAGGTTCATAGGTAGATCATGACAGGCCCTCTCCTAGGTTCATAGGAGGTTAGTGACAGGCCCTCTCCTAGGTTCATAGGAGGTTAGTGACAGGCCTGCTCCTAGTTTCATAGGAGGTTAGTGACAGGCCAGCTCTTAGGTTCATAGGAGGTTAGTGATAGACCCATTCCTAGGTTCATAGGAAGTTAGTGACAGCCTCTCTCTTTGGTTCATAGAAGATTATTGACAGGCCCTCTCCTAGGTTCATAGGAGGTTAGTGACAAGCCCTCTCCTATGTTCATAGGAGGTTAGTGACTGATCCTCTCCTAGTTCATAGGAGATTAGTGACAGGCCTTCTCCTAGGTTCATAGAAGGTTAGTGATAAGCCCTTTCCTAGGTTCATAGGAGGTTAGTTACAGGCCCTTTCTTATTTCATAGGAGGTTAGTGACAGACCCTCTTCTAGGTTCATAATAGGTTAGTGACAGGCCCTCTATTAGGTTCATAAGAGGTTAGTGACAGGTACTCTCCTTGGTTCATAGAAAGATAGTGACAGGCCCTCTCTAGGTTCATAGGTGGTTAGTGACAGGCCCTCTCCTAAGTTCATAGAAGGTTAGTGACAGACCCTCTCCTAGGTTCATAGGTGATTAGTGACAGGCCTGCTCCTAGTTTCATAGGAGGTTAGTGACAGGCCTGCTCTTAGGTTCATAGGAGGTTAGTGATAGGCCCACTCCTAGGTTCATAGGAGGTTAGTGACAGACCCTATCCTTGGTTCATAGAAGATTAGTGACAGGCCCTCTCCTAGGTTCATAGGAGGTTAGTGACAGGCACTCTCCTAGGTTCATAGGAGTTTAGTGACAGGCCCTCTCCTAGGTTCATAGGAGGTTAGTGACAGGCCCTCTCCTAGGATCATAGGAGGTTAGTGACAGGCCCTCTCCTAGGTTCATAAGAGGGTAATGACAGGGCCTCTCGAAGGTTCATAGGAGGTTAGTGATAGGCCATCTCCTATGTTCATAGGAGGTTAGTGACAGACCCTCTCCTAGGTTCATAGGAGGTTAGTGACAGGCCCTCTCCTAGGTTCATAGAAGATTAGTGACAGGCCCTCTCCTAGGTTTATAGGAGGTTAGTGACAGGCACTTCCCTATGTTCATAGGAGGTTAGTGACAGGCCCTCTTCTAGGTTCATAGGAGGTTAGTGACAGGCCAGCTCTTAGGTTCATAGGAGGTTAGTGACAAGCCCTCTCCTAGGTTCATAGAAGATTAGTGACAGGCTCTCTCCTAGGTTCATAGAAGGTTAGTGACAGGCACTCTCCTAGGGTCATAGGAGTTTAGTGACAGGCCTTCTCCTAGGTTCATAGGAGGTTAGTGACAGGCCCTCTCCTAGGTTCATAGGAGGTTAGTGACAGGCCCTCTCCTAGTTCATAGGAGGTTAGTGACAGGCCCTCTCCTAGGTTCATAAGAGGTTAGTGGCAGGCCCTCTAATAGGTTAATATGAGGTTAGTGACAGGCCCTCTTCTGGGTTCATAGGAGGATAGTGACAGGCCCTCTCCTAGGTTCATAGGTGGTTAGTGACAGGCCCTCTCCTAGGTTCATAGGAGGTTAGTGACAGGCCCTCTCCTAGGTTCATAGGAGGTTAGTGACAGGACTGCTCCTAGTTTCATAGGAGTTTAGTAACAGGCCCACTCTTAGGTTCATAGGAGATTAGTGATAAGCCCTCTCCTAGGTTCATAGGAGGTTAGTGACAGTCCCTCTCCTAGGTTCACAGGATGTTAGAGACAGGCCCGCTCCTAGGTTCATAGGAGGTTAGTGAAAGGCCGGCTCCTAGGTACATAGGAGGTTAGTGATAGGCCATCTCCTAGGTTCATAGGAGGTTAGTGACAGGCCCTCTCCTAGGGTCATAGGAGGTTAGTGGTAGGCCATCTCCTAGGTTCATAGGATGTTAGTGATAGGCCCTCTGCTAGGTTCATATGAGGTAGTGACAAGCCATCTCCTAGGTTCATAGATGGTTAGTGATAGTCCCATTCCTCTGTTCATAGGAAGTTAGTGATATGCCCTCTCCTATGTTCATAGGATGTTAGTGATAGGCCCTCTCCTAGGTTTATAGAATGTTAGTGACAGGCTCTCTCTTAGGTTAATAGGAGGTTAGTGACAGGACCTCTCCTAGGTTCATAGGAGGTTAGTGACAACCTCTCCTATGTTCATAGGAGGTTAGTGACAGGCCCTCTCCTAAGTACATAGGAGGTTAGTGATAGGCCATCTTCTACGTTCATAGGAGGTCAGTGACAGGCCTTCTCCTAGGTTCCTAGGGGTTAGTGACAGGCCTTTTCATAAGTTCATAGGGGGTTACTACGCTGGCACACCTAGAGCCTTTACAAGCCTGGCAATTTTAATCTTAACTGTTCCCATTTGTTCTTTTTGGGTAGTTTGCAGAACAAATTTATGCACAGAGTGGGTCTGTGATCAACACCAGCTACCCCTGTCTATGAGGGATATGGATGCCACCCCAATGATAGATTTGTGGTCTCCCATCCAATTATCTAGATTACATTTGAATAGGGTCAGTGAGGAGCTCTGTTTTACATGAATAGGAAGTCTATTCCAGAGAAGCAGCGGTCTCTGGGAGACATATCTATCTCTCCAGCATGTTCTGTTAATGTCATAAGCTAGGTTGAGATCGCTGGAGTGCGTATTTCTTGTGCCATTTGACTTGTGGATGTGCAGCATTTCCTTTAGGGTTGGAGATTGTCCTATAGGCCAGGCACAAGTCATGGCTCAGCAGCCTATAAAATACAGAGTAATGGGACCGTGCTTTCAGCCTGTCCATGTAGGTCGTAGTTTGGAGTCCTTCTATTTTCTTAGAGAGAAGCCTCTTAGGTCTCTCGAGCTGCTGCAGCTATTTGGTGAGGTACATGAAAAAGGGTGCATTATACCCAGTAGGGTATAATGCTCTGATGAGGATCGAGTGTAGTAGAGTCATAACATCTTTTGACCTGAATAATATGCCATTTATGTGCTGTGCCATGTAGAAAGCTTTCCTTACCACTGTGGAAACTTGGTGGTAAAAGTTCAGATTGCTATCAATCTGTGTTCCCAATTCTCACAACACTGGGTTGGAACTCAGCGGGGTGCTGTCAATATTGTAATTTGTACAGAATTTTGTTTTTCCAAAGGGAATAATACATTTTTTGTATTTAGTTTTAGACTATGGCTTTGACACCAATCATTTGCGTTAGCCCTTCTTGTAATATGTTGACATCATTGGGGGATTCAGTGATTGCTCTCAGCTTGTAATAATTAGCTAACTGGGTAAGCCAAAGACAGTTTCCTTTGGCCTGAACATCTGACAAATAGATACCAAACGGTCCCCTGTGATACTCCACTAGTGAGGGGTCTATTGGTTGATGTGGATTCCCCAGTTTTGACAGTGTTCTGTCAGTGAGCCAGTTGGCTATCCATTGTGTAATGTAAGGGTTAATCCCTATCTGGGAGAGTTTCTCAATGAGGCCTGAGTGGGGATTTGTGTTGAAAGCCTTGGCAAGGTTGAAATAGGCTGTGTGCACTGTCCTAACTTCATCCATGGCTTTGGTGACATTCTCAAAGAAGTCTAGCAGGTTTAATAAGCCTGAAAGCCAAACTGGGTTAGGTCAAGCATCTGGAGGTTGCTAATGTGCTTAATATGATCCATGATAATTCTTTCCATGACCTTCTAGCTGAGGCTGGTTAGCCTTGTGTATCTGTAGTTCCCAGCGTCTTTGTGCAGGGGAATTACTCTTTCTATTCTCCATTCTGCAGGAACATAGCCAGTTCTCAAGCTATGATTAAAGAGAACACCACGTGGGTCCACTAGGTATTGTTTTAGATTTAGTAAATGACCTGAAATATTATCTGATCCCATTGATGCTATTTTTCTGGCCTTGGTCAGCACTCAGATAACCTATTCTCTAGAGAGACTAGGCAGAGGGTTGGTGTTAGGTATGCTTTGAGATATAGTTGGGGATGGGGGGTGAAGTTTGTGCTGAATCTGTCAGCTAGCAGGTTGGCGATATCTTCCAGTGTAGTATGAGTGATCCTTTCTGCAACTAGTTTGGCACATACTTGAGCATTCCTTTAAGACTTTTGACATAGTTAAAGAATGCCTTATGATTATCCTTGGCTAAGGATGCAATTTTAGTTTTGTAATTTGCTTTAATAGACTTTACAAGAATTCTGATTTTCTTATTTAGGCTTAGGAGGGAACTCTTCCTCTGAAGAGTGATATCCCCCTTGCTTTTGGACAACAGTTCCTTCTTATTATATAATCTGTTTATACTTAAAATTCACTACTGTGGTGGTGGTGCTGCTGTAGCGTTGTCGCCTCATAGCAAGACGTTGTCCCGTTCACTTCTCAGCTAAAGCGTCTTCTGTGTGGAGGCATACGTGAATTGGCGTGCCTTCATTGAAGGTTGTGCATCAGGGCTGGTAACCCAGTACGTAACAATCCAATACCAATCATTAGCAGACCGGAGTTCCGCTGTGGCGAGCCCTAACCGGGAAAAAATGAAAAACGCAAACAAACATACTTAAAATTCACTATGGTGTCTTTTTATGGGAAGACCTGGTTTTGATCTGGTAAGGTACTGCAGAGTTTATACAGTGACTTTAGTGTTTGTACAGGGCATTTGCGTACACTTCTGCATAGTGATAATTGATGTCTGCAGTTGGGGGTGGTTTGAAGCTTTTTACACCAATTACTTAGTAGGCTGTAGTTAGCTTTTGTAATTTTTTTATAATTTTTGTTCTTGTGAAGGCATCAGTTCCAGTAGTTACTTCAAATGAGACTGATTCATGCTCTGCCCTAACCAGGGAGGGCATCATGCATGGGGAAATACAGTGACCCCCCCATGTTGGTGAGTACTATGTCCAGAACATTAGAGTCCCTAGAGGGGGTGCAGCATTTGTGTTAAACTCTATGAACCTCTGGGTGAGCATGTTTTTGCTCATGTATGTCTCCTAGTCTATAGAAGGATAGTTGAAATCTCCCATGACCAAGGTGTTGGGCTGTATGGTAAGGGATTCCAGTAAACCGTGGTAGGCAGTGCGCTTATCCCATTTCATAGGTGTGTCCTAGGCTAATGGCCCTGGAGCTTTTTCAAGCCTAGCCAGTAGGATTACCCTGGCATCATGCCACCCAACCTTAGTTCCCAATGTCTCTGTCAAGTAGAGCCACTGGAGTGATCCCAGGGTGAATTTTCTATTTTCCATCCACTCATCAAGATTTCTCTTGAAGAGGGCCAGTGAGGTGCTCTGTTTGACATGTATGGGATGTCTGTTCCATAGCATAAGCAGTCTCTAGGCTATGAACCTGTCCCTCCAGCTTGTTCTGTTGATTGTGGTAATGAGGCTGAAGTCTCTGGAGTGTGTGGTGCGGAGGGATTGGGACTGTGCAGTGTGGAGGGATTGGTGGGGGATCTACAATATAGCTAGCAATGTTGTGGTATTTATTTTATTTAATTTATTTATTTTATTTTACATTTGTTTACCGGGAAGGTCTGACTGGAACAAGGTCCATTTACAGTGGAGGCCTGGGGAGAAAAGCTCCATAACATAACAGTACAAATACAACAAATGTCAAAAAAATTTCTGTACAGAGGCATTTATACAATCAGAGCTCCATGTCTTTATCTAACAACACATAATCCACGAATGACAGAAAATTTCTATACAGTGGCATATATACAGTCAAGGAGATTTTTGGTACCTTAGTTTGATTTGAGCAAGCTTGGTATATAGATAGCAAAAGTTTGAATTCCCTATTGGTAGTACAAAGCATAAAAATGAAGGAATGGAATATGGAAAATAATGCTATTTGGGAGATATGTCATAGCATGAGAAATAGTTTGTAGGATAGCAGTTCCTGATACGCAGTATTTGAGTCGTACAGAATAGCTGAGGTAAGCAGTGAGGAGATGAGGTGTGGCAAGTTAGGAGGAGAGCAGAAAAGATTTTATGTGATACAGGGACAGAGCCATGATTGCAAGAGGTGTGACTTTAGTGATGTCTTAAAGTGAGATGGATGGTGCAGAGGAGATACTTTGGGGGAGCTTATTCCATTCCCTAGCAATAGTGTGGGAGAACAGACTTTTCCCTGCAGTGCTACTGGCTTGGGTTATGCAGAGCAGGGTTTTGTTGGATGAGCATAGAGATCGATTTGCAGAATATTGGTTTAGAAGTTGGTTTAGGGCTGGGGTTTTCAGAGGGTTCCTTATTATGTTGAAGGTGAGAACTAATTGGTGATGGCTAATTAGCTGAGGGAGTTCTAACCAGTGTAGTTGCTTCAGGTCAAGACAGTGATGACTTCTAAAAGTGGAGTTGTTAGCAAAGTTTGCAATTTTATTGTAACATGACTCTAGTTTGTTTAGGTCTGTTTTCCTGATATGAATTAGGATTGATGACGCATACATTAGGATAGACAAGAGGTGGGTTTGGGCTAAGGAGATTCTAGCTTGGGTCAATAGGAACTGTTTGTGTTTGTATAAGGTTCCTAGTTTCTTATGTACCTTTGTGATGGTTTGTGAGATATGGACATTAAAGTTTAGATTGTTATCTATTTCAACCCCAAGCAGCTTAGTGTGAGGGGAGAGAGAGAGTGTGGTCCCATTTTTGGAGGTGATAGTGAAAGTAGGAGGTGTGGATTTGAATTTATTGGGGGTAAAAAGGAGTAATTTGGTCTTGTTGGGGTTTAGAATGAGTTGGATATTGGTAATCCATTTTCCACGGAGCAGAAGGATTCTTGGGTAAGCTTTTGAAGAGTGGTTATGGATGGGGCTGAGCAGATTAGGGTGGAGTCGTCTGCATACTGTATAAGTGATGCATGCAGGGTGGAAGTATGTAGTTTGTTAGTGAAAATGGTGAATAGTAGAGGACCCAGTACTGATCCTTGTAGGATGCCTATAGTAGTTGGTAATAGAGGAGATAGTGTACTTTGAAATTTAACTGATTGTTTTCTGTCAAAGAGATAGCTTCTAAACCATGAAGTAGTAGAAGGGGCGAAGGATGAGGCTGGCAGAGTGTCTTAGAGTAGGTTGTGGAAGACCATATCAAATGCTGTTGATAGATCTAGGAATATGGCTGGGATGACTTTGTTGTAGTTTCTTAGATGGTTAATCTGATTCGTAAAGAAGAGTAGAGCAGTGGTGGTGCTATGGTTTGGGGGGAAACCATGCTGTGTGGGGGAGAGGGGGTTATGTGAGGATAAGAAGTGCATTACCTGGGTGTGAATACATTGCTCCAGAAGTTTGGAAAGGGGGGGCAAGACAGCAATTGGCCAGTAGTTTGATAATTCATAGGAGTTTCCGCCTTTGTGAAGGGGAATTATATGTGACACTTTCCATAAATGGGGTACGTAGGATTCTTGTATAGAGTGGTTTATAAGAACTGAGACAGCGTAGACTAGTGATTCTGCAGATAAGCTTAGAAAATTTGTGGGTAAACCATCTGCTGCGAGTGTGATGGGTTTTAGTTTAGAGAGTAGCTTTTTAACTGAAGAGGTTGGTACAGGTGAGAGTGTGAAGGTGGGTATTTTAGTTTGTTCTACAGTTGGGGTGGTTTTAATGTTCTTGTTGGATAGTTGGATAGATAATGCGAGAACAGATAGGTATAGTACTTTCCCAATAGTTAATTGGGCATGGAGAAGTTCAAGAGAGTCATGCCGTTTGACCAGTCTCAGTGTATTTGGTTTTAATGAAGATGGATATACCGTCACCTTTTGTTACTTCACACTCATTTTGAGGTTTGAAAGTGTGGAAGGCAAGGTAGCCTTACACAACCAGGCTGCTCTCAGTGACCTTGAACCATGTCTCAGTAACTGCACAGATGTCAGCATCCTCCAAGGTAAGAGTGCTTCCTGGGAGTGCAGTTACTTGTTTAAACTCCTAGCATTAAGCAGCTCAACCCTGATTTTGTCTGAATTATATTTTGCTATGTTGGAAAATTTTATTTATTATTTTTATTTATTTTATTTTACATTTGTTGACCGGGCTAGTCTTACTGGACATATATCCGTTTTCAGTAGAGGCCCGGGGAGAAAAGCTCCAAATACACGAAGTAAAACAATTATTACAAAAGACCAAAATAAGCATAATACAATCTACCAATGTAGACTTATTTGGCAATTTAAGAAAAACTAAAACTGACAAAATGTATGTAAATAGAGAAAAAGTCAGATAAAAGTAAAATACATGGTATAGAATATTCTGAAGTTAGATTAAATAGAAGATAGATAAGTACAACACAAGGTGGGAAAACATATGTGAGAATAAAATAAAATGCTAAGGTAGAGTCAATATCAAAGATAAAACAGTCAATAATTAAACCTATTATTTAGAGGACCAGTAAGGGGAGAGGGGAGAACTTGGGAAATAATGAAATCATTTCAGTCAGGGTTAGCACAAGGGCATAACCACTGGGATTTTAGGTATTCTTTGATGTGTCTTTTGAATAGGGATGTAGATTCTAGGTTAGTTATTTCATGAGGGAGTTGATTCCAGAATTTCCCGACAGAGTTAGAGAATAATGAATCCCCAGCTTTATTATATGATTTGTTTAAGGCCACAAGGAGTTTATTAGCAGAGCGTAGTGTGGATAGGTTTTTATATGGTGAAATTAGTTTTTTAAGGCTAGGGGTAGCATCAGGGTAGAAAAGAGACTTATGAGTGATAAGTAGTTGTTGATAGAGTATGTGGTTATTTAGCTCTAACCAGTCTAGTTGCTTGAGGTTGTGACAGTGATGAGTTCTGAAGGGGTTATCAGTAATGAATCTAGTTATACTATTGTAACAGGTAGATAGTTTGGTAAGGTTGGATTTAGATAAGTTTGTATATATAGCAGAGGCATAGAAAAGGGTGGAGATCAGGTGGGTCTGAGCCAAGGTTTTCTGGCTGCGGGTAAGAAAGGGTTTAATTCTGTAGAGAGTACCTATTTTTTGTTAACTGATTTAATGGTATTGTTAATATGGTCATCAAAATTAAGATGGTTATCAATAGTTACACCTAATAGGCGAGTGGTCATATCTGGGTTAATACAGGTTGCATTATTTGAGGAGATAGTGAAGAAAGGAGTTGGAGATTTGTGTGTAGGAGTAAAGAGAAGAAGTTTTGTTTTTTTGGCATTGAGAAGGAGGGAGTGTTCCATAAACCATCTCTCTACGTTATGGAAGACTGTTTGGGTAAGGGACTGGAGGGAGGAAACATTATTAGTAGCACAGATTAAAGTTGAATCATCAGCATATTGAATACAGATGGCTTGGGGAATGTTTAAGTGTAGGTCATTGATAAATAAAGAAAAAAGAAGGGGACCTAAGATTGAGCCTTGTGGAACCCCAATGTTTACTGGGAGTAAGGAAGAAAGGTTGTTATCCCATAGCACTGCTTGTTGCCTGTTTTGGAGATAACTCCTAAACCATTGAAGAGCATGTGAACCAAGAGAATAGTGATGTAGCTTGTCAAGGAGTATATTATGATTAACCATATCAAAGGCTTTTGACAGGTCTAGGAATAGTGCTGATGAGAAAAGATTATTGTTCCTATGATTATTTATAGCGTCAGAGAAGGAAAGGAGGGCAGTTGTAGTGCTATGAGAAGGTCTAAAGCCATGTTGACAATTTGCTAGAAGTTTGTTTTGCAGAAGGTAGTTAAGAAGTTGTTTGTGTATACATCTTTCCATAATCTTCGCTAATGGGGAGAGTAAGGCAATAGGGCGAAAGTTTGAGAGTTCAGTAGAGGAGCCCCCTTTGTGTAGAGGAATTATATGAGATATTTTCCATATGGATGGAATTTTTCCTTCAGAGATAGTTCTGTTAATACGTATGGATATGGGATAGTCTATGGCTTCAGCAGCAATTTGTAGGTATTTAACATTGCCTAAATAAGCCACTACAGGGGAGGCAATAGCCTTTGTCAGTATCCAAAAGCCTAGGGGGTGGGGCGGACAGGTGCAGACCATCTCTAGCAAAGCAGCGAGTTCTTTCTACCATATCCTCCCAGGCTTACAGATACTGGATCCCCTCCCCCCAGACTGACACCAAAAGCTGAGCCAATTGTCAAAGTCTATCATGTTTTGTTTATATTGTGGCATCATCCTGAGTGAGGGTAGGATACTGCTTAGTGCTAGGAACATAACTGTCATGTCCCTCTTCATATAGTCCAGAGAAGGACATCTCAAGTCATTAACTCCAGCATGGGCTATAACAGAGTCATAACGGTACTTGTTTTTGGATGACTTGAGTGCATGCATGATTTGTCAGATCCTGGCACCTGATAGACAGATGTTGTGAGCTATTCCTTCTCCATTCTGGTGAGGGGGGGACATCTGTATGTCTCACTATGGGGTTGCCTTTGACCAAGACATTTGATGTGTTTTGCCTTAGGGGCTTATTTGCTGAGACACAGATGTGTGTTAATATGCACTGTAGTTTCTTTTTGCTTAGTGGTGAGTGTGGGTAGTCTCTTATTTTTGTAAGTTTTTAGTGAGTACCTCCACGTATGTGGGTTTATGTGTCATGACCTTATTTTGTAAGGTTTGCATAAGAGATGAAGCACGTGTGTGCTGACAACCTGTTTGATGTCCAGTTTGTTTTTACGCAAGAGAAGTGACTCACATAGGGTGTTAGTTTGCTTTAGGAGTATATGGTTTTTAGTTTTCATGAAACAATTCCTACATTGCCTCATGATGCCCATATCCATCAAGCTGGCAGGAGAAATGGTAAACTGCCCGTCCATTGTGGCAGGATTTTTCTGAATGTGGTATATGGGAAGGAAGTAGGGTAGATGGATGCAGTCGCAAACAGCAAACATGAAGCAGTAATTCAATTAAATATAGTTGAAGTGCAGTGCTGGCCTAAAATAAACTTATTTTTAGTTTTTTTTTCCCATTGGATGCCTTGGATTTCATTGCAGACGCACTCATACCTCTCACCTTCCTAGTGCGAGACATCTGGACAAAGCCAAAAATAATGGTGGTGCAAAGGCCTGAACATGTGAACATATTTTAAATGTTCTCTTACAAACTTAGATACTAGAGTAATGGGATTTGTGTTAGCGTGCATTTTCTGAATGATATGAAGTCTGAAATTCAAATGCATGTCATTATTTAGTGATTTCACTCTATAGTGATGTGCTAGAAAACCACACATTCTAAGAGGAACAGACCAAAAATATGAGGCAAACATCTGGACACTTGAGAGGTATGGTGCACTCCAGACCTCTGGCTAAAGTTGCCAAGTGTTGAGCATGTTTGGTAAACTGAGCGCAAACCCACGCAAATGCAAGTCACATATACAGGGAATGTAACCAGTTTTAATACAACTACCAATGGGCAAGCCCCTAACTGAGCCTGTCTCCAGCAATCCCCAACTTACATGGGTCCTGAGCTACACAATTCCACCACAAGGGTGCAGGGAGATCTTCTTAATGTAAGATGGCTGATTTAAGAGCACAGTGATACTAAACAGTGTAGATTCAGCAGGTCTGAATCTAGCATATGCTATGTAAGGCAAGGAAACAAATTCTAGATGGGAAGGAGTAGGGGAAAGTCACTTAAAGGTCAAAGTGAGTGTGTTTAGTAGTATACTATTAGATGATCTACTGTGGTACCACCCTTTGCACACAGTGGCAACTCTTTGAGCAGCTGTGAACAGTGGGAGACAATGGAAAGCATTTCCTATAGAAGATTTTAAATTGGAGAGGCTGGCTTATGTGCAAGCATGGGGAACCACATTTATGTGATGTGCAAATGCGAGGCTTTTATACTAGCAGGATAAAAGACTTCTATAAAGCTAACTTTCAGGCCAACCCAATAAAAAACACAATAAGCTGTCGACAAGTATTTCCCACCTTAGATGGGTTGAGTTTAGTTCTCTGCTCCCATCAGAGTGCAAAAGGGCCCCCTTAGTGTAAAACAAACTGGCTTTGAACTCAAGTGCAGCAACAAATGCTTTAGAACAAAAATAAAAATTCCTGCAATATCAGGAAGCCTTGGAAATAAGTTCACTAACCCTGAGAAATGTTAACACACAAAAACTTTGAAAAACTTAGAAATATTTTGGCAAACTCAAAAACAGCTTTGGCAATAATAGAAGTTAGGAAATATCAGACTACTGTTAAAAAAACACCTAAGAGCAGTGTGACACTGCACCACTGGTCCAGTAATCAAGGAGCCTCAGTCCTCACCACCAGTGGGGGGCGTACACTACGTGATGACAGGTACACATAGTATTTTCCAGATGCAGATCTCTGTATCAAGTACAATTTCCCTTAAGAGCACACAGAGACCACAGTCAGTCCAGGGCTGGTTTCTTCCACTTTCTGCAGATCCCCAGAAAGAATCCCCAAAGGAACAACAAGTTGAGATGTCAGCTGATGGCCAAGCCAAGACCTCCAGAACCAGCTCTGTCCAACCAATGCTTCATGTCCCTCCCATGTAGCTGACACACACTGAGGTTTTGATTTATGCACACACACCTGGGAAAGGCTGCCACAGGTTTACATGCCTAGACTATACGGTAGTTATATCTGCTACCAGGCAGCTCTTTATCAGCTACTTTAAGGTCCTTAAAGGGTGTCCAGTCTTACTGTGTAATTACAAATGGTAGTTTGACCAAGAGCAAGGCTATTAGGACTAGCCCATAGTATCACCAACTAAATATGCAAGTGCTCGCAGAACTTAAATATATCTCACAAAGATCAGCCACAAGAATTATATAAATATATTTAATAATAAATAAAAAAACAAAGAAATACTCAGTATATAGTCACAGTTGCAGAGTTCAAAATCACAGGAGATATTTAAAACATTGCAGGACAGTCTCAAAAGAAAAACATCTAAATGAAGCTTTGCTATATTGCTGACTATATCTAAGAGAAGTATACTGTTCCGTAGACTTACTCAGAGCAAGGCAAATGTGTGGTGTATGGATCTTCTAGCAGATGTCATCAGGTCTAAGACAGACTACAGCATGCTCAGTCTCTGAGTTCTTAAATTAATCTCAAATATTACTGCTGGGATAGCTTGCAGAATGAAATTTCTTGTCATCTGACTATTCCAGGTACCCCTCCCCCCCACTGCTGAAAGCTAACAGCATTTAATATCTACCTGTGAAAATACATAGACAAGGACGTTTCCCAAGATCTGTGCATCTGTTCTGTTGGAAGTCATAAAAAAATAAAACCATTCCCAAAACAAGACAGAAAGATCTCTAATTCCTGACATTGCCTGTTATTGCACTGAAACTGAAAGATAACATCTTTTTATGGCCTGGTCATAAAGTAATTTAATTTCAGCTATTTTTCTGAAGTTAACCTCCTGTGTCCCAGTTGCTACTCTTAACCTATATACATTTAAACAGTTAATATACTGCAGGTACATTTCTGTTCTATTCCAGTAGGGCAAGCTGCGGTGAATTTTAAGCACTTTGCAAAAACCTTTTCAACACACACATCTGTATCAGCAGTTTGATATACACATAACATACAGTTCTAAGGATGCTGATATTCACAAATGAAAATTTACAAAATTCCAGATAGCTGGGCTTGCAATATTCCCCTTTACCATTAGCAGTACAGTACAAATAGGGTTTCTTTAACAAGTGCAGGCTGAAAAACAGTGATAAATTCAACAAAATAAATAAATGCAGCACAGAAGTGTTAAGTATCACTGAAACAGAGCAAGTGCAAAAAAAGACATATCAGCTTTGTAGATCCAGATGGTTTTAGAAGCAATCCAAGCCAGACAAAAGGAAGCTCTGAACAAATGTGCCTCACATATTTGACATTTATTTTGCAGGTATCCAACCAAGTATTCCAGAGGTGTGGTTAACAAAGACTGCTGATAACTGGAAGCTGGGTATGTTATCTGTTCATCCACCAGTACTAAGCAGCTCCAACTATGACTGCAATGCATGCTTACCTGGTGCATTGAAAATTGCCTCAATATAGTAGCAATCAGCAAAAAAAGGTCCTCACAGTTCATGTATAATAAATGGTATCCCCGTTCAGACAAATGACTCATGGAAGACCTGAGTGTTTATGGGGACAACTCTGACATTCCATAATTGTGGTTTCATCATAGTCAAGAAATCCTATCTGGCTCAGATATTTTCCAAGGGAATATCTTTACAATCCAAATAAGTCATCCTACAGCAATACTCTTTCCTTATGAAACCGATTGATTACACTGCATGCAGTATGTACAAATCCACTCATATTACAAAGGTGGAAAGACCTCAAAGAGCTCTAAGAAAATTAAAGGGCTTAAACCCAATTAAAGGGCGTAAACCCTTAAATTATCCCACCAGATTAGCACAGCTCTCCTTACACTCAGTAGTCTACCAAGTGATCTTCTGACTCAAACAACAATCTTATTTACTCTCCATTTCCTCACAAAGGCATTGGCCCTGTGAATACCTGCAGTGGGACCTAAATCTATACCAAGAAATAAACAAGACTTGCTGAAGTGAGAGGTTCCTAACTCAATGTATTTCCAGACTAAGGACAAGGAAACACATTTATGCCAGAGTTATGTACAGCCTTGCAAGATTTGATAGAGGAGTGTTATTAATATTTGTAAATAGTGGCAAAGATGTTTAACTATGTCTACTTAAAGTTAATATGGATAGGGATAGGTGCTCATGACTGATTGGCTAATATTGTTCATATGTTATGTAGGCATGGTTAAAATGTGTGTGCACGCCGATCTATCATACAGTTTGTGTACCTGCCACCAGGCCTTCTTGCACTGGTCTCTGGTAGATGTTGTGAATTGCGATTGTGCACCTGACTTCTGTAATGTGTAGTGTTACTGGCCATGTGTACTTCACAAATGCTAAAACTTTACAGGCTAGCTACCAGCTGAATGCACAGCTATAACAAATGCACTAAAAAATCCCAGAATGCACAGCTATAACAAATGCACTAAACAATCCCAGAATGCACAGCTATAACAAATGCACTAAAAAATCCCAGAATGCACAGCTATAACAAATGCACTAAACAATCCCAGAATGCACAGCTATAACAAATGCACTAAAAAATCCCAGAATGATTATCGTTCCTGTAATTTTTGCATTGAGACACCATAAAAGGTATCACATTATGGGAACTTGTCATTATTCCATTCTGGCTCTCAAGAAGAATTTCTCTTCCTCCGTGACTCCAACACAAATGGGTTATAGGTTCATAGGTTCATAGGTTTATACTAGGCTATCTGCCCTAAGGCATTTATAAGCCTAGCCCAAAGTTTTGTGGCTTACGCCACCCCTTATGTTAAAAAATACTGTGCCCATTAGTTTGTTGTGCCTCTGTCAAGCAGTGACACAGAGATGATTCCCAGGGTAAACCTACGATCTCCCATCCACCGGTCAAGATTTCTCTTGAACAGAGCCAGCGAGGTGCTCTGCCTCACATGGACCGGGATTTTATTCCACAGCATAGAGAGTCTCTGAGTGATAAATCTATCCCTCCAGCACATCCTATTTATATCCATGCTAAGGTTTAAGTCGCTTGCTCTAGTGGTTTTGGTGGATTTGGACTTTTTGAGGTGGAGTATGTCCATTAATTCTGGGTTGGACATGGCCTTGTATGTCAGGCACAAGTCACCTCTGAGCAGACGGTATGCAACTGAATAGAGCTGGAGTTTCTTCAGTCTGGCAGCATATGACAGATTTTGGAGTCCCTTTATCCTTTTGGTGAGGAACTTTTGGGGTCTCTCCAATTGCTGCAGGTGTCGGGTGAGATACATCCCGAATGGGGCATTGTACTCGATCATTGGTCTGATAAGTGAAGATACAGGGGAACAATGACCTCACTAGATCTGGATGTGAATCCCTTCATGATCAGGTGGGCAATGTAGAAGGTCTTTCTAACCACTTTAGCAATGTGAGTGTCAAAAGAAAGGCCACTGTCAACCTGGGTCCCCAGGTCTCTGATAACCTCTTCTGTGCTTAGTGGATTGCCACCTATATGGTAGCTTGGGGTTACCTTGTTTTTCCCGAAGGGTATGACTATACATTTTTTGGCATTTAACTTCAGGCCATGGCTCTGGCACCAGCTATCAGTTTCCGTGAGACCCCTCTGAAGGATATCTGTGTCCGATGTACTTTCCACTATGGCGCCCAGTTTGCAGTCATCTGCAAACTTTGTCAGCCATAGTCCTCCTATGTTTGCCTGTACTTCTGAGAAGTAGATGCCGAACAACAGGGGGCCAAGGACTGAGCCCTGTGGGATACCACTTGTGACTGGCTTGGAGTCTAACATGGCACCAGCAACTCTAACCCTGTGGGTTCTGTCCTTTAGCCAGTTTGCAACCCATCTTGTGACATATGGGTTTACATTTAAGCTGGTAAGTTTCTCTATAATACCCGAATGGGATATTGTGTCGAAAGCTTTTGCAAGGTCAAGGTAGGCTGTATGGACTGCCTTTCCCTCATCAATGGCCTTGGTGACTGTTTCGAAGAAGTCGACTAAGTTCAAAAGGCATGATCTGCCCTTGACAAAGCCAAACTGGGTTGGGTCCAATGTCTGCAAGTCCCCTATGTCTTTGTTTATGAGTTCCATTATGATCCTCTCCATAGCTTTGCAGACCAGGCTTGTTAAGCTTATGGGGTGGTAATTACCAGGGTCCGTAGAGGCACCGCCTTTGTGGAGTGGGACCACAGTTGCCGTACGCCACTCCTTGGGCACGTATCCTGTGGTAAGGCTAAGATTAAACAGCTGCCTTATGTGCGGGTTTAGTTCCTCATTGAGTTCGTGTAGCACACAGCCGGGGACACCATCCGGTCCCATTGATGCTGTGTTTTTAGCTTTATAGAGAGCAGCTTTCACCTGCACATTTGAGATGTCTGGGAGGCTACACTCCACTGGTATAGTTATCTCTCCTTTTGGGAGGGAGAGGGGGGTGAAGTTTGCACTGAACCTGTCTGCCAGTATGTTGGCAATGTCTGTGGGTTCAGTGATTTTTGTATCATTTTGGACTAATTCTGAGCATATCTGGGAGTTTCCACCCAGGTTTCTAACATAGCTGAAGAAGGCCTTATGATTGTTTTTTGAATCTATGGAAATTTTTCTCTCAAAGTTGGCCTTGGATGATTTTATGAGTGCTCGTATTTTTTTACTAATAATGATCAAGGGTGTCTTCTCTTTTATGGATTTTGCTCTATCATGTAACAGCTTTCTCCTCTTATTGTAAAGTTTGTTTATGGCTGGGGTCCACCAGACTGGATGTTTGCCCTTGGTGGAAAGAGTCTTGGTTTTATTAGGGATTGCCTGATCCATGCAGTCCTGGAGGTGTTCGTAGAAGGCATTTGTAAGGGCTTCCGCAGCTTGGGTTGTGGTTTCCACTGGCTCGGGGGCCTTGAAGGATACCACACCAGTCTTGAGTAGTGTGAAGTTGGCTTTAGAGAAGTTCTTCACTGTGGTCTTTTTTGTTTGGGGTGGGGGCGGGATGTGGATTTCCAGTGAGATTAGTTTGTGATCTGATCTCACCAATGAGGGATATACTTCCGGTGTGGAGCATTTTGTCCCCATGTTTGTGATGATGAGATCTAGTATATTTTCTCCTCTTGTGGGAACAGTGACTAGTTGTTCCATGGCATTTGAATTTATGAACTCCAGGAACCTTTGGGCTAGAAAGTTGGGGCTTGAGTAATGTTCCCAGTCTATATTCGGGTAGTTGAAGTCACCCAATATAATGGTGTTTGGAGATACATTTATACCCTCCAGTGTCTTCAGGAAGGCTGTGTGGGGTTCCTGAGTTTGAGAGGGTGGCCTGTAGCATGCTACAAATTGTAGAGCAGTTTTGCCTATGGTTAATTGCACCTGGATGGTTTCCGATGCTTGGCGTTGCCACCAACCTGGAGGTGTGGGTATCCTTGATGAATATGGATACACCCCCTCCTTTGGTGGTGTGGTCCGGGTTTTGGGGCCGGAACGCATGATATGAGGTAAAACCTGATAGTGCTGGGGTGCTCTCAGGAGCCTTGAACCAGGTTTCAGTCACAGCACAGACATCGATGTTCTCCATACTGAGAAGGGCCTCGAGTGCATGCATTTTGAGATTTAGACTTCTGGCATTGAGCAGCATTACCCTTAGTTTCTTCCCATTTTTGTTTTCTAGGGTGGTAGGGTTAGAATTTGAGCCTTGCCTAAAAAAGGCACTATGGGGGTGGCAAGAGCCTTAGCCAATATCCGGAATCCCAGGGGTGACAGGTGCAAGCCGTCCCTTGCGAAGCAGCGTGGCTTGTCAAGCATGTCATCCCAGGCAGACAGACACTGGATCCCCTTTGAATGACACCAGAAATTAAGCCAATTGTTAAAGCTGATCATCTTGTCTCTATGTTGTGGCATCATTCTTGGTGAAGGAAGGATACTGCTCAGGGTCAGGGTCATACCTGCCTGGGCTACATAATCAGAGAGCTCCTCTATGTCTCTTTTCATGTAGGCCAGGGAGGTACGTCTCAGGTCGTTCACACCAGCATGGACAATGACTGTGTCATATTTGTACTTGCTGTGGAGTGACCCGAGTGCTTGTGTTATGTGACGGATTCTAGCGCTCGATAGGCAGCTTACTGTGACCCTCTCTTTGTTCAGTCTGGTGAGTGGGACGTCAGTGTGTCTGACTATGGAGTCACCTATGACAAGTATGTTTGGTGTTGTATTTGGCCTTAAGGGCTGTGACTGCTTTGCACACTGATTTTGTGGTTTATGTGTTGCCTGTGGTGTGTCATGAGGTGGCAGTTGCTTGGGTGTCTGCTTTGGAGGCCTCTGCTGTTTAGGTAAATTTTTGCTCAGAGCCTCCGAGTATGTCTCTGTGTGTTTATGTGTTTGATTCATTGTTGTGATAGCTTTATGTGAGACTGGTTTTGTGGTGTGTGTAGTTGCCTTCTCCTCCTGTCTGGTCTTGCCAGTCCTGAGTTGAGAGAGCTCAGCCTCCAGTTTGGCTAAATAGCTGCATCTCTCGCAAGTATTTGTGTTATGTGGGAGGAGGAGAGGGTTGTCTGTGTACATGAGGCAATTGTAACATTGCCTCAGTATTCCCAAATTCACCAACTGGACAGGAGAGGACGCCAGCATCTGGCCCTTCGACACGCTAGAGAAATTAAGAAGTTAGGGGTGTAACTGAATAAGAGAGGACTTAGTAAGGAAGTGGCTACTCCTGAGGGACTTTGTATAATACAGAAGTGATAAACCTGAAAAGAAGATGCTTTTAAGACAAGTGCTGAGCTTTTTTTTTTTTTTTTTGGAGAAAAAAAAAAAAAGCTTTTAGGAACAAGTGCTGCTCTTTTTAGTTAAGGGATATACTGTTTAGATTACTAGTAGAGCAGTTCTAAGGGAAAAAATGAAGAACATACTTTATGGAGCCAGAAAAAGTTTAACCTTGTTAAACCAGCGCTGCCCAATGCTGCTAAAGCGTGCTTGATAGCAGGGGCTGGAAAGAGCCAGGAATTGACCGAAAACGGCCAATAAAACTACAGTTTCAAGTCAGTAACCACTGCCACGGGGGGCAGGGAAGCTGCTCAATGTTTTTCACTGCCACTGATCAACAGAGAGACTTTCCTTTAGCCCAAGCAAAAATGGCCTCACAGAAATTTACAAAACAGTTCAAGAACAGCAAGCCTGTAACTGAACTTTTTTAAATCTCAGAAAAGTGGGAAAAAAGCAAGATTTTTTTGTTTTTGTTTTTTCAGAGCTAGCAGAGGTTCACAAGTAATATCAAGTTATAACAGTGCAGTAAATGACCCCACACAAGAGTGCTAGGCCAAAGACAGAAAATATGCAAGTTTTGAGAAAAAAACGATTTTAAAATTAAGTGCAAACATGAAATTCAGTAAACAGCTTTTGGTTGTGCTCTAAATACAGCTACTAATGCAGAAATCAAGTTTAACAAGCCAGAAAATGCTCAAACTAGGCAACTATGCAGAAAAACTTATCAAATAAACAGAGGAAAAATACTTAAAATCTCAAAAGTGGCTCCTTTCTTCTCTCAGCATTTTCTCCTCTTGGTGGGTGCTTCACCAACAGCCAACAAGCCTGAAAAGATGCCAAAACCACGAGGCAACTAGGTTTTAAGAGAGGAAGATGAAGGAGTTTTGGAAATGACCCCTGTTGGCCAATAAAGCTACAATTTCAAGTCAGTAACCACTTCCACAGGGGGCAGGGAAGCAGCTCAATGTTTTACACTGCCACTGATCAACAAAGAGACTTTCCTTTAGCCCAAGCAAAAATGGCCTCACAGAAACTTACAAAACAGTTCAAGAACAGCAAGCCTGTAACTGAACTTTTTTAAATCTCAGAAAAGTGGGAAAAAAGCAAGATTTTTTTTTGTTTTTGTTTTTTCAGAGATAGCAGAGGTTCACAAGTAATATCAAGTTATAACAGTGCAGTAAATGACCCCACACAAGAGTGCTAGGCCAAAGTCAGAAAATATGCAAGTTTTGAGAAAAAAACGATTTTAAAATTAAGTGCAAACATGAAATTCAGTAAACAGCTTTTGGTTGTGCTCTAAATACACCTACTAATGCAGAAATCAAGTTTAACAAGCCAGAAAATGCTCAAACTAGGCAGCTATGCAGAAAAACTTATCAAATAAACAGAGGAAAAATACTTAAAATCTCAAAAGTGGCTCCTTTCTTCTCTCAGCGTTTTCTCCTCTTGGTGGGTGCTTCACCAACAGCCAACAAGCCTGAAAAGATGCCAAAACCACGAGGCAACTAGGTTTTAAGAGAGGAAGATGAAGGAGTTTTGGAAATGACCCCTGTTGGCCAATAAAACTACAGTTTCAAGTCAGTAACCACTCCCACAGGGGGCAGGGAAGCAGCTCAATGTTTTACACTGCCACTGATCAACAGAGAAACCTTCCTTTAGCCCAAGCAGAAATGGCCTCACAGAAACTTACAAAACAGTTCAAGAACAGCAAGCCTGTAACTTGAACTTTTTTAAATCTCAGAAAAGTGGGAAAAAAGCAAGATTTTTTTTTGTTTTTGTTTTTTCAGAGATAGCAGAGGTTCACAAGTAATATCAAGTTATAACAGTGCAGTAAATGACCCCACAAAAGAGTGCTAGGTCAAAGACAGAAAATATGCAAGTTTTGAGAAAAAAACGATTTTAAAATTAAGTGCAAACAGGAAATTCAGTAAACAGCTTTTGGTTGTGCTCTAAATACAGCTACTAATGCAGAAATCAAGTTTAACAAGCTTGGTGACCCCTCCCTTAATACTCTATGTTATGTGAGTTGTCACGATTCTTACCTTCATGGTTGTTTTATTGTTGTAATCCCTCCTTCTGTGATTTTTCTATATTTTTTCATGGTTTACAATAATTTTTACTTTTTTTACTGTTATTTTTCATTGAGTGACTGTAATTCTCTGTGGAATACCCACTGACCCTTGTTACGTTAGGCATTGGACTAAAGCTGGCAGTTCAGTGCGTGAAGGAATTTTGGGGACTGGGTGTTTCTTCTTGTGAAAGTACTAATGTCCACATTATTAGTTTAACTTTTGATGATGGAATTCTAAATTCTTACAAGATTTACCCTTAGAGTTTGACAGAGGGTTCAGATGACAGCAATGTTGATGGTAATAGGGCTCCATACCCTAGAGAATTCCTGCTTTAAAAGGAAGACTTGGCCAGTAACCTTGTAGTTTATCCTATGCTTATATAGCTACTTGACACAAACTGTGCTGTACTCTCCTCAGCTTTACGTTAATAAAATTCACTTTACCGCCATCTATATAAAATCCTTTGGGTCCTAACTTTGTTAGGGTAAACACACATTCTGCTCTATCTTTGAATGAGTTTTCATATTGTATTGCCTGTATTGTGATTATTGTATGTTTGTATGTATGTGTTGTAGCTCCTCCGGTCAGGATAAAACAGATGAACAGGTGTGGGTTTGGTTCAAGCAGCTTTATTATAAACAAACACATCAGGATTAGGACTTAGTAACTTAAACATAGATAAACTTATAAACAGAGTGAATACTTCACTCATATATGTTAACACTCTGGGTGTTCACTCAAAATGGCACTGCTGCCTGCATGTGCTCTCCATTTATATGCACGTGCCCTCACTTTGAAATGCTTCTTAAAGTAACAACACACAATGTTCTACACAATGCCCTACTACTGGACCAGTAATCAAGAAGCCTCAATCCTCACCACTAGCACCAGTGGGGGACATACCCTGGAAGGATAATAGGAGCACAGTATTTCCAGACGCAGCTCTCTGTATCAAGTGTAATTTCCCTTAAGATCAAACAGAAACCATAATCAGTTTGGGGTTAGTTTCTCCCTTTTTCTGCAGATCCCCAATAAGACTCCCCACTGGCACAGCTATAGAGTTGAGCTCTCAGCTGAGTGACCAAGCCAAGACGTACCAGCACCCTCTCTGTCCAACCACTGCTTCATGTCCCTGCCTAAGTAGCTGACACACACATTGAGGTTTGATGTAGAAACACACCTGGGAGAGGCTAGCACAGGTTTATTAGCTATGCCCCCTTCTTCCCAGACTATAAGGTAGTTACCACTGCCACAACAAGTCAACTCCTTATCAGCTACTTTAAAGCCCATAAGAAAGGGTGTCCAATCTTACTGTGTAATATTAATCCAAATAGTAGTCTAACCAAGAGCAAGGCTCAAAACTTAAATATCTCTACACAGATCAGCCACAATATAGATTTAAATATATTTAATAAATAATAAAACAAGACAATACTAAACATATATTCACAGTGTCGGTTCAAAACCACAGGAAATATTTAAAACATTGTAGGACATTCTCAAAGAAAAATATCTAAACTAAGCTTTGCTATATTACTGACTATATATGAAAGAATTACACTGTTCCCCAGAAACTTACTTCGTTAGAGCAAGGCAGATGTGGTGAATGGTTCTTGTCAGGTCCAAGATCAAACACAGAATGCCCTGTCTCACTCTGAGACTTTAAATTAATATCTCAAATATTACTGCTGGAATAGCTTGCAGAATGACATTTTTTGTCATCTGATTCTATCTCAGATGAAACCCCCACTGCTGGAAGGTGACAGTATTTAGCATGTACCTGTGAAAATACATAGACCTCAGATCTATGGCATATGCTGGAAGTTATAAAACAATTACATTCCTCCACATTTCAAGACTACTAATTAGTTCATCCTAAAGAAAATACAGAGAGCTCCTTAGTACAGACATCATTTCTTGCTGCATTGAAACTGAAAGATACCATCTTTTATGGCCTAGCCATAAGGCAATTTAATTTCAGCTATTTTTCTGAAGTTAACCTCCTGCATTCCAGTTGCCCCTATTAAAATATATACATTTAGATAGTTACAATAGTGCATGTACATTTCTGTTCTTTTCCAGTAGGGCACACTGTGGTTACATTTTAAGCACAAGCACGTTATAAAATACTTTTTAACACACGTCTGTACAAGACAGTTTGATATACATATGACAAACAGTTCTAATATAGTTGTAACAAGTGTCTTATATAAATCATGTTGAGATTCACAAATGACATTTTCAAAATTCCAGATTGCTGTGCAGGCAGTATCCTGTTTTCTCACAGTATGTATGCATGCACATTACTTTCTCTCTGTATCCTGTGGAGTTTTTCTCCCCAGGCCTCTGCTGACAAGGTTTTTTCCACCCAGATTTTCCTTGTCAACAAAATAAATCGATAAATAAACCCTCTCTAATCCACCACTCAGGTTGTCCTCCAGACAGCCTAAGTGACCACCTACCAACCTACATCCTAAGGCACTGTGTCAGTCCCACTAAAACTATAATATCCAAACAAATACATAATACAAGAAACCTCCTCAGATGCTTTTAACATACTTCTAAAGAATTGTGACTGGTCCCTCCTGAAGCATCTCTCATTAGACTTAACAGTACAATATTTCAACAATACATTTGACATACTAAATTGCCTAGCTGCCATTAAGAAGCTTAGAACAAAAGCTAGCAACCAGACAACTATTAAAACAAAGGGACAAACTCTCGTCACATCATCAAGCCAAAAATAAAAAAAACAAAGCTTCCTTTGATAGCTACTGCTACTTAAAGCTAACTAAAAAACAAATCAAGAATTATAACATAATCTATACCTCAATCCAACACAAGCACCAAAATAACCTGCAATAATTCTGGGGTTCAATTAAACAACTTCTACAGCCAGAACATAATTCAACCCTATTACCCAACACCTCTAATATTAGAGATAGTATAGCAACCCAATTCAACTCTTTCGTCAACTCAATTTCACTTATAGATCTCAAAAAAAGGATACTCCATCATCCACCCTACCAGGAACAGTCTCCCCAACATATCTAACTTCAACCCATCCAAATAGACAAAATAAAACAATTGCTTACTAAACTAAACCCACAACCCTTGCCACTGATAAACTTCCAAATGAAAACCTCAAATTAGCAGCAGATGTCATTTCTTACCCTGAATTTATATTGATCAATAGATCCACCTCAGATCAGTATATCCCTAAGAGTTGGAAAATTTCCCATGTAATACCTCTCCACAAAGGTGGCCCCTCTACAGAACTTTCCAACTACAGACCAATATCCATACTATCTCCCCTCTCAAATTCTGGAAAAGTGCATCCACACAAAACTTCTTCACCATATATTATCCAAAATTCTTCTAACCAAATCACATGGATTCCTATCCAGTCACAGCACCACTACAGCCCTACTAAGTTTCATCAACATTATTAAACAACTCAAACATGACTGACAACACGTGTCATCCATATTTCTAGATATGTCAAAAGCATTTGGCAATATATCACCAGAAGCTCCTATAAAAACTATCAACCCTTGACATATCTAAAGAAACCCTCTCCTGATTCCACAACTATCTTTCCAATCACCAACAAGCTGTTGCATGGCAAAATGGCCTCTCATCCCTGCTACCCATAACTGTCGATGTCTCACAAGAATCCATACTTGGCCCACTTTTCTTGGTCTTCACAAATTACACACTGCAACCAACCATGCCACAGTCATTCAATACACAGATGGACTCCACTGTCATCTGCACTGCACCCACCCTGCCATTCTTTCAAGACATCACCCAAAAATCCTTTTCTGCCATTGAAACTTATCTACACAACTACCAACTCATACTAAACCCTAATAAAACCAAATTAATGCTCTTTCTTAATCACAAATTACAAAGCCTTAGTCAGAACTTTAAAATCACCTCATCCAACAACAGTACAATCAAGCCAGTCTCAGAAACCAAGCTCCAAGTTATCACAATTGATAATCTGATTTGATAAACATGTATCGCTGGTTGTTAAAAAAGACCACATAAAATTAGGTTATCTCTATAGAATAAAAAACCCTTCCTCATCAACTCATCCAGACAACCTATTGCCAGAACCCACCTAATATCCACACTAATGTATGCCTCCCCTATTTTCACAAACCTCAAAAAACAGACCTGAACAAGCTAGAATAATGCTACGATAAAATAGCCAAATTTGTCCCTAACCTACCACATAAGACCCATCACTGCACCACCCTCAGACAGCTAAAATGGCTTGAACTACCCAACATCCTATACCTAAACCAACTCTAACCCACTCCATCATATATAAACCTGACAAATAGCCATCTCTCCAAACTCTATTACAAGCCCACACCAATAACAGACACCTGAGATCCTCTAAGAAATTACTGAAGGTCTCTAAATCTAGTGACTCTCTACTCATACCAAGTCTCTAAAGAATGGACGTCCATTCCACAGAATATACTTAACACAAGTAATGCCACTCAATTTAAAAACCTACTTAAGTCTCATCCAAGTGACACCTGCCTATGTTCCTGTACTACCCCAGGCTAAACAGACCTTTCCTCCCACACACACTCTCCTCCTCACCTAATTTCTCATATTGCCCCCCGATCTTAAGATTTTATAATAATTTCTTACATTGACTGGCCTAGTTTTAACTGTGTATAACAAAAGGCCTACTGATTATTGTGTACTATGTGTAAAACAAACCACTCTCTCACTGTGAACTATAAAACCAACTGTGGTCTTATACTTAACTCATATGTACAACAAATGTGTAACAACTGTTTGTTATTTTTGTGTAACCTCTTATTTAGATCTTAAATTAGTTATTTGTATAATTAACTTGTGTATCTGGAGCTTTTCTCCCCAGGCCCCCTCCGAAAATGGGGTTAGTCCAATTGGACTCCCCTGGTTAAAAGTCAAATAAAAAAGTAAATTTGGGAAATCACAAATATGGTTTCTGCTATGATACAACAAATTTCTTCTCCAGAGACCTGAACCTCATTACCACAATCAACAGAACATGCTGGAGGGACAGGTTCATAATCCAGAGACTGCCCATGAATGGAATAGACTTCCCATACATGTCAAACAGAGCACCTCACTGACCCTCTTCTAGAGAAATCTTGGTGAGTGGATGGGAAACAGAAAATTCACCCCATGGATCACTCCAGTGGCTCTACTCGACAGAGGCACTGGGAACTAAGGTTGGGTGGCACGATGCCAGGGTAATCCTATGGATTAGGCATGTAAAGGCTCCAGGGCCATTAGCCTAGTACACACCTATGAGCCTAAGAACCTATAATTATGTGTGTGTGTGTGTGTGTGTGTGTGTGTGTGTGTGTGTGTGTGTGTGTGTGTGTGTGTGTGTGTGTGTGTGTGTGTGTGTGTGTGTGTGTGTGTGTATGTGTGTGTGTGTGCATTATTCTGCACAGCTGAGGGGTATGCACAGCACAGCTATCATATCTTGGCTTTGATGCCTGAAAACTATGCATACATGAGTAACTATTTCAACAGAAGCAAAAAACAGTGTTCTTAACCTTTTTAAAAATAAACTGCCAAAGCATGTCTGCCTACAGTGCAGCACACAGGCCCTCCCTGTTTCACCATTGCACAAACTGCACATGCCTGCCTGTACTGCATGCACACAGGCACTCCCTGTTTCACCATTGCACAAACTGCACATGCCTGCCTGCAGTGCAGCACACAGACACTTTCTATTTCACCATTGCACAGACTGCATGTGCCTGCCTGCAGTGCAGCACACAGACAATTCCTGTTTCACCACTCCACAAACCACACATGCCTGCCTGTAGTGCAGGCACACAGGCACTCCCTGTTTCACCATTGCACAAATTGCACATGCCTGCCTGCAGTGCAGCACAGACACTCCGTTTCACCATTGTACACACAGACATTCCCTATTTCACCATTGTGCAAACAGCACATGACTGCCTGCATTGCAGGCACACAGGCACTACCTGTTTCACCATTGCACAAACCACATGTGCCTGTCTGCAGTACAAAACTCAAACTTAATGTATTTCCAATATGTGACAAGTTGAAGCTCAGATAAAATTAATAGCAAGTCCCTGAAAAAAGCCTGCCATGCTTCAATATTTGTAGTTCTAGCACTGTTAACCTAACATGTCATCATGCTGGGGGTAGAGTTTCTCAGAAAAATAAGTTTCAGAATGCCTAAAGAAGCTCTGCCTTAAGAGTTTCAGCTAGGAAATAATTCCACCAAATAAAATCAAACAGTTTCCACCATGGTAAGTGATACTGATATTGTAACAGGTAAATCAAGAACAGAGCACTTAAGAATTGATAACAAATCACTTTAAAATATCCTTTAAACCAAGCTGGAGCACGAAAGCTAAAGTTAATTCATCCGAACATTCCCCTGCTTAAAGAGGTTGCCAAACTTTCAAATATCTAATTCTAACCAGTTACCATGAATGTATATTTCTTAAAGTCTTAACACATAATAGGTTCATAGGTTCATAGGTAGGTACTAGGCTATTGGCTCTAGGGCCTATATAATCCTAGCCAAAAAGGTACCCTGGCTTTCGCCACCCAAGAAAATAATTTTCCTGTGCCCCTGTCGAGCAGAGCCCCAGATTATGTTTTACTACGGTATTTCTGGTAATCTTTTGCTTGATGGCAAATACCTGTGCTCATAAAGATGGTCTGATAATTTGCAAGCAGTTGTCCCACATAGTAACTGCTACAATATGGTAAAAAAAGATATTTTTGACTGTGTAAGTGTAATAACCCTTAATAGTGAAACAGTTTCATTGTTTGCAGGAGGTGCTGCCTGAAAATGTAACTCTCATCTGCGCATGTGTTTATGGTTATATCTTTAGCTATTTTACTCTCGTATTTTTGACAGAGCAGGACTGGTTTTCTTATAATCGATCACTTTAGATTTGTTAGTTATCCCATTTAGTGGCATAAAAAACTTGTCTGACAAGTTTATATCGGTGATTATACCTGATGTCATGCTGTCCTCCTTTGAAAAAGGAAAAAAAAAAGTTTGCATTTACAGTCCTCACCCCCCAAGATTGGGACAAATTAATAAACATACATTGTGAACACAGATTATGGAAAGGTGACAAGGTGACCCAGTCCTTTACAAGTGTGTTCTCTTCTCTTCTCTTTAACCCAGTAATGCTCAAGAAAGCACTTGCATGTTGCCCAGTGTAAGGTGAAACTCCAATGGCAAAAGAAACACACCAGACTCCTCCAGAAGACCACAACTGAAGTGAATGGACTTGAAGCAGCACAACTGAATTATCAAGTATAGCTTAATTTCTAAGCAATTTTGCCTTCAGTAAAGGCATCAGAGAAAAACAGAACACAGGAAACAAATCTATTTAAATACACCTCCAAAAAGGTATATAACCAATAAAAACCCTCATCTACAAGTGTAGCAGCATTTAAAGTGGTAGTGCATATACACAAAACACAAATACATACACATATAAAACAGACATAAAAAACATAAAACTCGAGAATATATAGATGTATCATATAATAAAGCCAACATCTTATTTGCGTAAAAGAAGAAATTAATTATAACAACCCCCCCTTATCTGGTTTCATAGCACAAATCTCCTTACTGCCCTTAATCTGGACCAACAATTCTTTGTTTAGACGTTGTCATTTACTTTATCACTGTTATTCAACAAATGTCTGAATTTACCCTCACAAACTCTCTCAAAAACAAATCATAGGGCAGCAAGGTGGTACAAATGTACTCTTCCTTTTCAAAACCAAGGAACTATTGGTGGGGGGTGAAAACCTAACAGCATGTAAGGTTAAGCTGTCTAACAGTTTAAAATGAAATAATACTTGTATTTAAAGACAGGCACAAACAAACCCTTTTCAAAAAGGGTAACGTGTGTACTATTCAGTTAAATGTAACTATAATTAAACACTTTGAAGCCATCATTCGTAACCAGAGTTGTCTGATACCTCAGTGCCATTTGTAATGAAAGGGCCGAGGCCTATATTAAAAGCACGTCCCTGCTGCCTTTCATAACAAATAAGCACCTTCTTTTGATGGTGCTGCTTAGGTTTGGGATAAGCACGTTTTTTGTCTTACTCTTGTTTATCGCCAAGTATTTTTTTCCGTTTCTTTTTTTATTATTTTTTACAAGATTGTCAAACTTTTAAAAAAGTCTTAAAATATTCTTGTGAAAAAGATGGACCCATCTCAGTATTGTTACATGATTTTATTATTCTGAAGAAGTGCACGGAGTTGGACAAAGTACTTAAATTTGCAATAAAAAATGCAAGCTGATATTTCAGTGCGGACTGCATTCCTTTCTTCATTTTGTTTGGACTATTTCATAGTTCTCAGTTATTACTTATAGGTTCATAGGTTCACATGTAAGTACTAAACTTGTGTCCTATCTGTGAGCCAATTGGCAATCCAATGGGTGACATCGGATTAATTCCCTGTTTAGCTTTTCTACTGTCCCTGAGTGGATAATTGTCAAATGTTTTGGCCAGGTTGACGTATACATTTTGCTTTCATCCATTGCTTTGGTGACCTTTTAAAAAAAATCCACCAGGTTGAGTAAGCATGACCTGCCTTGACTTATCCAGACTGAGACAGGTCTGGTGTTTGGAGGTTCCGTATGTCCTGGTTGACTAGTTTCATAATGTCTTTCCATAGTTTTGCATATTAGGCTGGTCAGCCTTTTGGGTATGTAATCACCGGGGAATAACTGTAGCTGTTCTTCATTTGCTTGGTAGAAAACCTGAAGTGAGGGTGAGATTGAACAGTGTTAGGAGTGTTTCTAAATCTTGCTTCATGCAATTTAATATCCATCCAGGGATTTTGTCTGGACCCATTGATGCAGTGTTTTTAGCTTTTGATAGCACTTTTAGGACTTGGTCTTGTGTAATAGCTTAATGCAAGTCAGTTTCAGGTATATCTTGGGGAATACACACAGGGGGGAGAGAGGGGTAAAGTTAGAACTAAATTTATCAGCAAGTAGGTTTGCTATATCTTCAGCCTCATTTTAGGTAACATAGTTCAAAATCAGCTCAGCACATTGCTGCGTTGTGCTTTTATCATGAACATAACTAAAAATAGCTTGTGATTGTCTTTGGCTTGAGTAGCTATTTTAGCATCAAACTTGGTGTTGGTGAATTTTATTAAGCTCCTGAGTTGTTTATTTATTTAATCCTCTTACTTTTGGTCAAAATTATTTTCCTTTTATTACAAAGCTTGCTGATATGGTTTCACAATGCAAGCTTATTTCTGAGGTTTGCTCTGCCTTTTGTTACAAAGCTTGCTGATATGGTTTCTCAATGCAAGCTTATTTCTGGGGTTTGCTCTGCCTTTTGTTACAAAGATTGCTGATATGGTTTCACAATGCAATCTTATTTCTGGGGTTTGCTCTGCCTTTTGTTACAAAGCTTGCTGATATGGTTTCACAATGCAAGTTTATTTCTGGGGTTTGCTCTGCCTTTTGTTACAAAGCTTGCTGACATGGTTTCACAATGCAAGCTTATTTCTGAGGTTAACTCTGCCTTTTGTTACAAAGCTTGCTGATATGGTTTCACAATGCAAGCTTATTTCTGGGGTTTGCTCTGCCTTTTGTTACAAAGCTTGCTGATATGGTTTCACAATGCAAGCTTATTTCTGAGGTTTGCTCTGCCTTTTGTTACAAAGCTTGCTGATATGGTTTCACAATGCAAGCTTATTTCTGGGGTTTGCTCTGCATTTTGTTACAAAGCTTGTTGATATGGTTTCACAATGCAAGCTTTTTCTGGGGTTTGCTCTGCCTTTTGTTACAAAGCTTGCTGATATGGTTTCACAATGCAAGCTTATTTCTGGGGTTTGCTCTGCCTTTTGTTACAAAGCTTGTTGATATGGTTTCACAATGCAAGCTTTTTTTCTGGGGTTTGCTCTGCCTTTTGTTACAAAGCTTGCTGATATGGTTTCACAATGGAAGCTTATTTCTGAGATTTGCTCTGCCTTTTGTTACAAAGCTTGCTGATATGGTTTCACAATGCAAGCTTATTTCTGGGGTTTGCTCTGCCTTTTGTTACAAAGCTTGCTGATATGGTTTCACAATGCAAGCTTATTTCTGGGGTTTGCTCTGCCTTTTGTTACAAAGCTTGCTGATATGGTTCCAGCATGTGGGCTTGTTTCTGGGGCTAGCTCTGCCTTTTTTTACAAAGCTTGTTGATATTATGGTTCCACCATGTGGGCTTGTTTCTGGGGGTTTGCGCTGCACTTGATCCTACACGGTACTGCTGCAGCTGTTTATTTGCTTACATGGTGGCATAGTGTGGTAATACATATTTCTGGGTATTCAGTGGAGTTAACTGGGTTTGGCGAGGATTTGAAGCTTGACAATGTATCACATACCAGTAGGTAGTTTGTCTTAAAGAAATTTCTAAAGGTACCTTGAGTGGAAGGGATCTCTGATTTCAATTTTATTTTGAAGGAGACTGCTTTATGGTCAGACCTAACATGTGATGAAGATGCCCCCATGTTAGTAAGGGCAGGATCCAAGATCTAATTTTCCATAGTCAGTACTCTGAGTAATTGTTTTGGGGCATTTGTATTGACAAAGTCCAGGAGTCTCTGTGTTTGCGAACTGGTGGTGGTGTAGGTATCCTAGTCTATAGTTGGATAGTTTAGATCACCTAGGAAAATGTTAGTGGGATTAATATTCAGTGACTCTAGTTTCTTCAGATAGACATTGTGGCTTTCTTGAGTCATGAAGGAAGTTCTATAGCTAGCTAATATATGGTACGAGAACTTTCTGATGGTTACTTGAACATGAAGAAACTCTATTGCACTGTACCTTGATGTGAGTTTCACTTGGCTCTATATCAAAACACGTCCACCTTTTGCCCCTCAGGTTCAGTAGCTAGTCTAAATGTGTGGAAGGCATTATAGCCCTGCATAGGGGGAGTGCTCTCCATTGTTTTAAATCATGTCACAGTTGCTACATTTATGTCAATGTTCTCCAGTGTGAGAAGGGCTTATAGAGAGGGGAGTTTTTTGTTCAGCCTCCTAGCTTCGATCAGTAACACCTTCATATTTTCCTTTGCTTGTTTAAGGGCTTGTAGGGAGTGGAGATTCTTGCTGAGACTCCTAACATCGATCAGTAACACGTTCATATTTTCCTTTGCTTGTTTCAGGGCTTGTAGGGGGGATGTTTCCTGCTCAGGCCACTAGCATCAATCAGTAACACTGTCATATTTTTCTTTGTATAAGGGCTTGTAGGGAGGGGAGTTTCCTGTTCAGGCCCCTAGCATCGATCAGTAACACCTTCATAGTTACCTTTGATTGTTTCAGGGCTTGTAGGGAGGGGAGTTTCCTGTTCAGGCTCCTAGCATCGATCAGTAACACCTTCATATTTTCCTTTGCTTGTTTAAGGGGCTTGTGGGGGGGGGGTTCTTGTTCAGGCTCCTAGCATTGATCAGTAACACCTTCATATTTCCCTTTGCTTGTTTCAGGGCTTGTAGGGAGTGAAGTTTCTTGTTCAGCCACCTAGATTCGATCAGTAGCACATTCATATTTTCCTTTGCTTGTTTCAGGGCTATTAGGGAGTGGAATTTCTTGTTCAGGTTCCTAGCATCTATCAGTAACACCTTCATATTTTCCTTTGCTTATTTCAGGGCTTTGTAGGGTGTGGAGTTTCCTGCTCAGGCTACTAGCATCGATCAGTAACACCTTCATATTTTCCTTTGCTTGTTTCATTATGTTTGTAGGTTTATCAGGTTGGCATTGCCTAAAAAATGGGACTATGGTGGTGGACAATGCCTTCGCCAATAATTGAAAGTCTGTGGGGAATAGATGCTGGCCATCCCTGATAAGCAGCATGGTCTGTCAGTCATATTCTCCCAGGCTAACAAATATTGGACCCTCTTTCACACCAAAGGTAGGAGGTGTGGATTTGAATTTATTGGGGGTAAAAAGGAATAATTTGGTCTTGTTGGGGTTTAGAATGAGTTGGATATTGGTAATCCATTTTCCACGGAGCAGAAGGATTCTTGGGTAAGCTTTTGAAGAGTGGTTATGGATGGGGCTGAGCAGATTAGGGTAGAGTCGTCTGCATACTGTATAAGTGATGCATGCAGGGTGGAAGTATGTAGTTTGTTAGTGAAAATGGTGAATAGTAGAGGACCCAGTACTGATCCTTGTAGGATGCCTATAGTAGTTGGTAATAGAGGAGATAGTGTACTTTGCCATTTAACTGATTGTTTTCTGTCAAAGAGATAGCTTCTAAACCATGAAGTAGTAGAAGGGGCGAAGGATGAAGCTGACAGAGTGTCTTAGAGTAGGTTGTGGAAGACCATATCAAATGCTGTTGATAGATCTAGGAATATGGCTGGGATGACTTTGTTGTCGTTTCTTAGATGGTTAATCTGATTGGTAAAGGAGAGTAGAGCAGTGGTGGTGCTATGGTTTGGGCGGAAACCATGCAGTGTGGGGGAGAGGAGGTTATGTGAAGGTAAGAAGTGCATTACCTGGGTGTGAATACATTTCTCCAGAAGTTTGGAAAGGGGGGACAAGACAGCAATTGGCCAGTAGTTTGATAGTTGATAGAAGTTTCCACCTTTATGAAAGGGAATTATATGTGACACTTTCCATAAATGGGGTACGTAGGATTCTTGTATAGAGTGGTTTATAAGAATTGAGACAGCGTAGGCTAGTGATTCTGCAGCTAATTTTAGAAAATTTGTGGGTAAACCATCTGCTGTGAGTGTGGTGGGTTTTAGTTTAGAGAGTAGCTTTTTAACTGAAAAGGTTGGTACAGGTGAGAGTGTGAAGGTGGGTATTTTAGTTTGTTCTACAGTTGGGGTGGTTTTAATGTTCTTGTTAGATAGTTGGATAGATAATGTGAGAACAGATAGGTATGGTACTTTCCCAATAGTTAATTGGGCATGGAGAAGTTCAAGAGAGTCATGCCGTTTGACCAGTCTCAGTGTATTTGGTTTTAATGAAGATGGATATACCGTCACCTTTTGTTACTTCACACTCATTTTGAGGTTTGAAAGTGTGGAAGGCAAGGTAGCCTTACACAACCAGGCTGCTCTCAGTGACCTTGAACCATGTCTCAGTAACTGCACAGATGTCAGCATCCTCCAAGGTAAGAGTGCTTCCTGGGAGTGCAGTTTCTTGTTTAAACTCCTAGCATTAAGCAGCACAACCCTCCGTTTGTCTGAATTATATTTTGCTATGTTGGAAAATTTGTTTTGACTTTGCCTAAATAAACCACTACAGGGGAGGCAATAGCCTTTGTCAGTATCCAAAAGCCTAGGGGGTGGGGCGGACAGGTGCAGACCATCTCTAGCAAAGCAGCGAGTTCTTTCTACCATATCCTCCCAGGCTTACAGATACTGGATCCCCTCCCCCCAGACTGACACCAAAAACTGAGCCAATTGTCAAAGTCTATCATGTTTTGTTTATATTGTGGCATCATCCTGAGTGAGGGTAGGATACTGCTTAGTGCTAGGAACATAACTGTCATGTCCCTCTTCATATAGTCCAGAGAAGGACATCTCAAGTCATTAACTCCAGCATGGGCTATAACAGAGTCATAACGGTACTTGTTTTTGAGTGACTTGAGTGCATGCATGATTTTTCAGATCCTGGCACCTGATAGACAGATGCCATGAGCTATTCCTTCTCCGTTCTGGTGAGGGGGGACATCTGTATGTCTCACTATGGGGTCGCCTTTGACCAAGACATTTGATGTGTTTTGCCTTAGGGGCTTATTTGCTGAGACACAGATGTGTGTGTTGATATGCACTGTAGTTTCTTTTTGCTTAGTGGTGAGTGTGGGTAGTCTCTTATTTTTGTAAGCTTTTAGTGAGTACCTCCACGTATGTGGGTTTATGTGTCATGACCTTATTTTGTAAGGTTTGCATAAGAGATGAAGCACGTGTGTGCTGACAACCTGTTTGATGTCCAGTTTGTTTTTACGCAAGAGAATTGACTCAAATTCCACAGTGTATTTGCACCTCTCACGTAGAGTGTTAGTTTGCTATAGGAGTATATGGTTGTTAGTATACATGAAACAATCCCTACATTGCCTCATGATGCCCATCATGATGCCCTAGCTGGCAGGAGAAATGGAAAACTGCCCGTCCATTGTGGCAGGATTTTTCTGAATGTGGTATATGGGAAGGAAGTAGGGTAGCTGGATGCAGTCGCAAACAGCAAACATGAAGCAGTAATTCAATTAAATATAGTTGAAGTGCAGTGCTGGCCAAAAATAAACTTATTTTTATTTTTTTTTTCCCCATTGGATGCCTTGGATTTCATTGCAGATGCACTCATACCTCTCAACTTCCTAGTGCAAGAAATCTGGACAAAGCCTAAAATAATGGTGGTGCAAAGGCCTGAAAATGTGAACATATTTTAAATGTTGCTCTTACAAACTTAGATACTAGAGTAATGGGATTTGTGTTAGCATGCATTTTCTGAATGATATAAAGTCTGAAATTCAAATGCATGTCATTATTTAGTGACTTCACTCTTCAGTGATGTGCTAGAAAACCACAAATTCTAAGAGGAACATACCAAAAATATGAGGTACAAATCTGGACACTTGAGAGGTATGGTGCACTCCAGACCTCTGGCTAAAGTTGCCAAATGTTGAGCATGTTTGGTAAACCGAGCGCAAACCCACGCAAATGCAAGTCACATATACAGGGAATGTAACCATTTTTAACACAACTACCAATGGGCAAGTCCCTAACTGAGCCTGTCTCCAGCAATCCCCAACTCACATGGGTCCTGAGCTACACAATTCCACCACAAGGGTGCAGGGAGATCCTCTTAATGTAAGATGGCTGATTTAAGAGCACAGTGATAATAAACAGTGTAGATTCAGCAGGTCTGAATCTAGCATATGCTATGTAAGGCAAGGAAACAAATTCTAGATGGGAAGGAGTAGGGGAAAGTAATTTAAAGGTCAAATTGAGAGTGTTTAGTAGTATACTATTAGATGATCTACTGTGGTACCACCCTTTGCACACAGTGGCAACTCTTTGAGCAGCTGTGAACAGTGGGAGACAATGGAAAGCATTTCCTATAGAAGATTTTAAATTGGAGAGGCTGGCTTATGTGCAAGCATGGGGAACCACATTTATGTGATGTGCAAATGCGAGGCTTTTATACTAGCAGGATGAAAGACTTCTATAAAGATAACTCTCAGGCCAACCCAATAAAAACACAATAAGCTGTCGACAAGTATTTCCCACCTTAGATGGGTTGAGTTTAGTGTTCTGCTCCCATCAGAGTGCAAAACGGCCCCCTTAGTGTAAAACAAACTGGCTTTGAACTCAAGTGCAGCAACAAATGCTTTAGAACAAAAGTAAAAATTCCTGCAATATCAGGAAGCCTTGGAAATAAGTTCACTAACCCTGAGAAATGTTAACACACAAAAACTTTGAAAAACTTAGAAATAAAACTTAGAAATTGGGCGGCACAGTGGTGCAGCGGTTAACGTTGTCGCCTCACAGCAAGAGGTTCTCCAGTTCGATTCTTGGCTGGGGTGCCTTCTGTGTGGAGTTTGCATGTTCTCCCTGTGTTCGCGTGGGTTTCCTCCAGGTACTCCGGTTTCCTCCCACATTCCAAAGACATGCATCTGGAGTATTTCTCCCCGGGCCTCCACTGAAAACAGGCTCTGTGGAACCTAGTCGGACATTCCCGGTCAACAAATGATAAATAAATAAAATATTTTGGCAAACTCAAAAACAGCTTTTGCAATAATAGAAGTTAGGAAATATCAGACTACTGTTAAAAAAAACACCTAAGAGCAGTGTGACACTGCACCACTGGACCAGTAATCAAGGAGCCTCAGTCCTCACCACTGGAACCAGTGGGGGATATACACTACGTGATGACAGGTACACATAGCATTTTCCAGATGCAGATCTCTGTATCAAGTACAATTGCCCTTAAGAGCACACAGAGACCACAATCAGTCCAGGGCTGGTTTCTCCCACTTTCTGCAGATCCCCAGAAAGACTCCCCAAAGGCATGACAAGCTGAGATCTCAGCTGATGGCCAAGCCAAGACCTCCAGCACCAGCTCTGTCCAACCAGTGCTTCATGTCCCTCCCATGTAGCTGACACACACTGAGGTTTTGATTTATGCACACACACCTGGGAAAGGCTGGCACAGGTTTACATGCCCAGACTATACGGTAGTTATATATGCTACCAGCCAGCTCTTTATCAGCTACTTTAAGGTCCTTAAATGGTGTCCAGTCTTACTGTTTAATTACAAATGGTAGTTTGACCAAGAGCAAGGCTATTAGGACTAGCCCATAGTATCACCAACTAAATATGCAAGTGCTCTCAGAACTTAAATATATCTCACAAAGATCAGCCACAAGAAAGATATAAACATATTTAATAACAAATAAAAAAACAAGGAAATACTCAGTATATATTCACAGTTGCAGAGTTCAAAATCACAGGAGATATTTAAAACATTGCAGGACAGTCTCAAAAGAAAAACATCTAAATGAAGCTTTGCTATATTGCTGACTATATCTAAGAGATGTATACTGTTCCCTAGACTTACTCAGAGCAAGGCAAATGTGTGGTGTATGGATCTTCTAGCAGATGTCATCAGGTCTACGACAGACTACAACATGCTCAGTCTCAGAGTTCTTAAATTAATCTCAAATATTACTGTTGGGATAGCTTGCAGAATGAAATTTCTTGTCATCTGACTATTCCAGGTAACACCCCCCCCCACTGCTGAAAGCTAGCAGCATTTAATATCTACCTGTGAAAATACATAGACAAGGACGTTTCCCAAGATCTGTGCAGCTGTTCTGTTGGAAGTCATAAAAAAATAAAACCCTTCCCAAAACAATACAGAAAGATCTCTAATTCCAGACATTGCCTGTTACTGCACTGAAACTGAAAGATAACATCTTTTTATGGCCTGGTCATAAAGTAATTTAATTTCAGCTATTTTTCTGAAGTTAGCCTCCTGTGTCCCAGTTGCCACTATTAACTTATATACATTAAAACAGTTACAATACTGCAGGTACCGTTCTGTTCTATTCCAGTAGGGCAAGCTGTGGTGAATTTTAAGCACTTTGCAAAAACCTTTTCAACACACACGTCTGTACCAGCAGTTTGATATACACATAGCATACAGTTCTAAGGATGCTGATATTCACAAATGACAATTTACAAAATTTCAGATAGCTGGGCTTGCAATATTCCCCTTTACCACAAGCAGTACAGTACAACCAGAGTTTCTTTAACAAGTGCAGACTGAAAAACAGCGATAAATTCAACAAAATAAATAAATGCAGCACAAAAGTGTTAAGTATCACTGAAACAGAGCAAGTGCAAAAAAAGACATATCAGCTTTGTAGATCCAGATGGTTTTAGAAGCAATCCAAGCCAGACAAAAGGAAGCTCTGAACAAATGTGCCTCACATATTTGACATTTATTTTGCAAGTATCCAACCACGTATTCCAGAGGTGTGGTTAACAAAGACTGCTGATAACTGGAAGCTGGGTATGTTATCTGTTCATCCACCAGTACTAAGCAGCTCCAACTATGACTGCAATGCATGCTTACCTGGTGCATTGAAAATTGCCTCAATATAGTAGCAATCAACAAAAAAAGGTCCTCACAGTTCATGTATAATAAATGGTATCCCCCTTCAGACAGATGACTCATGGAAGACCTGAGTGTTTATGGGGACAGCTCTGTCATTCCATAATTGTGGTTTCATCATAGTCAAGAAATCCTATCTGGCTCAGATATTTTCCAAGGGAATATCTTTACAATCCAAATAAGTCATGCTACAGCAATACTCTTTCCTTATGAAACCGATTGATTACACTGCATGCAGTATGTACAAATCCACTCATATTACAAAGGTGGAAAGACCTCAAAGAGCTCTAAGAAAATTAAAGGGCTTAAACCCAATTAAAGGGCATAAATCCTTAAATTATCCCACCAGAGTAGCACAGCTCTCCTTACACTCAGTAGTCTATCGAGTGATCTTCTGACTCAAACAACAATCTTATTTACTCTCCATTTCCTCACAAAGGCATTGGCCCTGTGAATACCTGCAGTGGGACCTAAATCTATACCAAGAAATAAACAAGACTTGCTGAAGTGAGAGGTTCCTAACTCAATGTATTTCCAGACTAAGGACAAGGAAACACATTTATGCCAGAGTTATGTACAGCCTTGCAAAATTTGATAGAGGAGTGTTATTAATGTTTGTAAATAGTGGCAGAGATGTTTACCTATGTCTACTTAAAGTTAATATGGATAGGGATAGGTGCTCATGACTGATTGGCTGATATTGTTCATATGTTATGTAGGCATGGTTAAAATGTGTGTGCACGCCGAACTATCATGCAGTTTGTGTACCTGCCACCAGGCCTTCTTGCACTGGTCTCTGGTAGATGTTGTGAATTGCGATTGTGCACCTGACTTCTGTAATGTGTAGTGTTACTGGCCATGTGTACTTCACAAATGCTAAAACTTTACAGGCTAGCTACCAGCTGAAAACACAGCTATAACAAATGCACTAAACAATCCCAGAATGCACAGCTATAACAAATGCACTAAACAATCCCAGAATGCACAGCTATAACAAATGCACTAAACAATCCCAGAATGCACAGCTATAACAAATGCACTAAAAAATCCCAGAATGATTATCATTCCTGTAATGTTTGCATTGAGACACCATAAAAGGTATCACATTATGGGAACTTGACATTATTCCATTCTGGCTCTCAAGAAGAATTTCTCTTCCTCCGTGACTCCAACACAAATGGGTTATGATTGGTGACCCCCCTTAATCCTCTATGTTATGTGAGTTGTCACGATTCTTACCTTCATGGTTGTTTTATTGTTGTAATCCCTCCTTCTGTGATTTTTCAATATTTTTTCATGGTTTGCAATCATTTTTACTTTTTTTACTGTTATCTTTCATTGAGTGACTGTAATTCTCTGTGGAATACCCACTGACCCTTGTTACGTTAGGCATTGGACTAAAGCTGGCAGTTCAGTGCGTGAAGGAATTTTGGGGACTGGGTGTTTCTTCTTGTGAAAGTACTAATGTCCACATTATTAGTTTAACTTTTGATGATGGAATTCTAAATCCTTACAAGATTTACCCTTAGAGTTTGACAGAGGGTTCAGATGACAGCAATGTTGATGGTAATAGGGCTCCATACCCTAGAGAATTCCTGCTTTAAAAGGAAGACTTGGCCAGTAACCTTGTAGTTTATCCTATGCTTATATAGCTACTTGACACAAACTGTGCTGTACTCTCCTCAGCTTTACGTTAATAAAATTCACTTTACCGCCATCTATATAAAATCCTTTGGGTCCTAACTTTGTTAGGGTAAACACACATTCTGCTCTATCTTTGAATGAGTTTTCATATTGTATTGCCTGTATTGTGATTATTGTATGTCTGTATGTATGTGTTGTAGCTCATCCGGTCAGGATAAAACAGATGAACAGTTGTGGGTTCGGTTCAAGCAGCTTTATTATATACAAACACATCAGGATTAGGACCTAGTAACTTAAACGTAGATAAACTTATAAACAGAGTGAATACTGCACTCATATATGTTAACACTCTGGGTGTTCACTCAAAATGGCACTGCTGTCTGCACGTGCTCTCCATTTATATGCACGTGCCCTCACTTTGAAATGCTTCTTAAAGTCACAACACACAATGTTCTACACAATGCCCTACCACTGGACCAGTAATCAAGAAGCCTCAATCCTCACCACTAGCACCAGTGGGGGACATACCCTGGAAGGATAATAAGAGCATAGTATTTCCAGACGCAGCTCTCTGTATCAAGTGTAATTTCCCTTAAGATCAAACAAAGACCATAATCAGTTTGGGGTTAGTTTCTCCCTCTTTCTGCAGATCCCCAATAAGACTCCCCACTGGCACAGCTATAGAGTTGAGCTCTCAGCTGAGTGACCAAGCCAAGACGTACCAGCACCCTCTCTGTCTAACCACTGCTTCATGTCCCTGCCTAAGTAGCTGACACACACATTGAGGTTTGATGTAGAAACACACCTGGGAGAGGCTAGCACAGGTTTATTAGCTATGCCCCCTTCTTCCCAGACTATAAGGTAGTTACCACTGCCACAACAAGTCAACTCCTTATCAGCTACTTTATAGCCCATAAGAAAGGGTGTCCAATCTTACTGTGTAATATTAATCCAAATAGTAGTCTAACCAAGAGCAAGGCTCAAAACTTAAATATCTCTACACAGATCAGCCACAATATAGATTTAAATATATTTAATAAATAATAAAACAACAAGACAATACTAAACATATATTCACAGTGTCGGTTCAAAACCACAGGAAATATTTAAAACATTGCAGGACATTCTCAAAGAAAAATATCTAAACTAAGCTTTGCTATATTACTGACTATATATGAAAGAATTACACTGTTCCCCAGAAACTTACTTCGTTAGAGCAAGGCAGATGTGGTGAATGGTTCTTGTCAGGTCCAAGATCAAATACAGAATGCCCTGTCTCACTCTGAGACTTTAAATTAATATCTCAAATATTACTGCTGGAATAGCTTGCAGAATGACATTTTTTTGTCATCTGATTCTATCTCAGATGAAACCCCCACTGCTGGAAGGTGACGGTATTTAGCATGTACCTGTGAAAATACATAGACCTCAGATCTATGGCATATGCTGGAAGTTATAAAACAATTACATTCCTCCACATTTCAAGACTACTAATTAGTTCATCCTAAAGAAAATACAGGGAGCTCCTTAGTACAGACATCATTTCTTGCTGCATTGAAACTGAAAGATACCATCTTTTTTGGCCTAGCCATAAGGCAATTTAATTTCAGCTATTTTTCTGAAGTTAACCTCCTGCATTCCAGTTGCCCCTATTAAAATATATACATTTAGATAGTTACAATAGTGCATGTACATTTCAGTTCTTTTCCAGTAGGGCACACTGTGGTTACATTTTAAGCACAAGCACGTTATAAAATACTTTTTAACACACGTCTGTACAAGACAGTTTGATATACATATGGCAAACAGTTCTAATACAGTTGTAACAAGTGTCTTATATAAATCATGTTGAGATTCACAAATGACACTTTCAAAATTCCAGATTGCTGTGCAGGCAGTATCCTGTTTTCTCACAGTATGTATGCATGCACATTACTTTCTCTCTGTATCCTGTGGAGTTTTTCTCCCCAGGCCTCTGCTGACAAGGTTTTTTCCACCCAGATTTTCCTTGTCAACAAAATAAATCGATAAATAAACCCTCTCTAATCCACCACTCCATACAGCCTAAGTGACCATCTACCAACCTACATCCTAAGGCACTGTGACAGTCCCACTAAAACTATAATATACAAACAAATAAATTATACAAGAAACCTCCTCAGATGCTTTTAACATACTTCTAAAGAATTGTGACTGGTCCCTCCTGAAGCATCTCTCACTAGACTTAACAGTACAATATTTCAACAATACATTTGACATACTAAATTGCCTAGCTGTCATTAAGAAGCTTAGAACAAAAGCTAGCAACCAGGCAACTATTAAAACAAAGGGACAAACTCTGGTCACATCATCAAGCCAAAAAAAAAAAAAAAAAAACAAAGCTTCCTTTGATAGCTGCTGCTACTTAAAGCTAACTAAAAAACAAATCAAGAATGATAACATCATCTATACCTCAATCCAACACAAGCACCAAAATAACCTGCAATAATTCTGGGGTACAATTAAACAACTTCTACAACCAGAACATAATTCAACCCTATTACCCAACACCCCTAATATTAGAGATAGTATAGCAACCCAGATCAACTCTTTTGTCAACTCAATTTCACTTATAGATCTCAAAAAAAGGATACTCCATCATCCACCCTACCAGGAACAGTCTCCCCAACATATCTAACTTCAACCCATCCAAATAGACAAAAAAAAAAACAATTGCTTACTAAACTAAACCCACAACCCTTGCCACTGATAAACTTCTAAATGAATACCTCAAATTAGCAGCAGATGTCATTTCTTACCCTGTATTTATCTTGATCAATAGATCCACCTCAGATCAGTATATCCCTAAGAGTTGGAAAATTTCCCATGTAATACCTCTCCACAAAGGTGGCCCCTCTACAGAACTTTCTAACTACAGACCAATATCCATACTATCTCCCCTCTCAAATTCTGGAAAAGTGCATCCACACAAAACTTCTTCACCATATATTATCCAAAATTCTTCTAACCAAATCACATGGATTCCTATCCAGTCACAGCACCACTACAGCCCTACTAAGTTTCATCAACATTATTAACCAACTCAAACATGACTGACAACTCGTGTCCTCCATATTTCTAGATATGTCAAAAGCATTTGGCAATATATCACCAGAAGCTCCTATAAAAACTATCAACCCTTGACATATCTAAAGAAACCCTCTCCTGATTCCACAACTATCTTTCCAATCACCAACAAGCTGTTGCATGGCAAAATGGCCTCTCATCCCTGCTACCCATAACTGTCGATGTCTCACAAGAATCCATACTTGGCCCACTTTTCTTGGTCTTCACAAATTACACACTGCAACCAACCATGCCACAGTCATTCAATACACAGATGGACTCCACTGTCATCTGCACTGCACCCACCCTGCCATTCTTTCAAGACATCACCCAAAAATCCTTTTCTGCCATTGAAACTTATCTACACAACTACCAACTCATACTAAACCCTAATAAAACCAAATTAATGCTCTTTCTTAATCACAAATTACAAAGCCTTAGTCAGAACTTTAAAATCACCTCATCCAACAACAGTACAATCAAGCCAGTCTCAGAAACCAAGCTCCAAGTTATCACAATTGATAATCTGATTTGATAAACATGTATCGCTGGTTGTTAAAAAAGACCACATAAAATTAGGTTATCTCTATAGAATAAAAAACCCTTCCTCATCAACTCATCCAGACAACCTATTGCCAGAACCCACCTAATATCCACACTAATGTATGCCTCCCCTATTTTCACAAACCTCAAAAAACAGACCTGAACAAGCTAGAATAATGCTACGATAAAATAGCCAAATTTGTCCCTAACCTACCACATAAGACCCATCACTGCACCACCCTCAGACAGCTAAAATGGCTTGAACTACCCAACATCCTATCCCTAAACCAACTGTAACCCACTCCATCATATATAAACCTGACAAATAGCCATCTCTCCAAACTCTATTACAAGCCCACACCAATAACAGACACCTGAGATCCTCTAAGAAATTACTGAAGGTCTCTAAATCTAATGACTCTCTACTCATACCAAGTCTCTAAAGAATGGACGTCCATTCCACAGAATATACTTAACACAAGTAATGCCACTCAATTTAAAAACCTACTTAAGTCTCATCCAAGTGACACCTGCCTATGTTCCTGTACTAAACCAGGCTAAACAGACCTTTCCTCCCACACACACTCTCCTCCTCACCTAATTTCTCATATTGCCCCCCGATCTTAAGATTTTATAATAATTTCTTACATTGACTGGCCTAGTTTTAACTGTGTATAACAAAAGGCCTACTGATTATTGTGTACTATGTGTAAAACAAACCACTCTCTCACTGTGAACTATAAAACCAACTGTGGTCTTATACTTAACTCATATGTACAACAAATGTGTAACAACTGTTTGTTATTTTTGTGTAACCTCTTATTTAGATCTTAAATTAGTAATTTGTATAATTAACTTGTGTATATGGAGCTTTTCTCCCCAGGCCCCCTCTGAAAATGGGGTTAGTCCAATTGGACTCCCCTGGTTAAAAGTCAAATAAAAAAGTAAATTTGGGAAATCACAAATATGGTTTCTACTATGATACAATAAATTTCTTCTCCAGAGACCTGTACCTCATTACCACAATCAACAGAACATGCTGGAGGGACAGGTTCATAATCCAGAGACTGCCCATGAATGGAATAGACTTCCCATACATGTCAAACAGAGCACCTCACTGACCCTCTTCTAGAGAAATCTTGATGAGTGGATGGGAAACAGAAAATTCACCCCAGGGATCACTCCAGTGGCTCTACTCGACATAGGCACTTGGAACTAAGGTCGGGTGGCACGATGCCAGGGTAATCCTATGGATTAGGCATGTAAAGGCTCCAGGGCTATTAGCCTAGTACACACCTATGAGCCTATGAACCTATAATTAGTAAATTAAATATATATATATATATATATATATATATATATATATATATATATATATATACACACACACACACACACACACACACACACACACACACATACATGTTTTCTAAACTGGTAAGTGCATTCCTTTGATTTTGTGGCTCCACTTGCTGTTGTCACAGTGGTGCACAGTTTTTGTTACCATTACCAATCCAGAGGTACTGTTCTGTCCTCCTGCCTAGGCGTATCTCCCTATCGAAAGGTAGCCCCCCACCACTACCACACACCGCGTGGCACCTGGACCCCTACCACTGCCCTACGGACTCCAACCTGGTGTGAATGCACTAACCTGACCACCGCATCTGGAATAAAGACTCCTCTTAGAAAAAGACAATTCAGGGTAGCCCCCCACCACTACCACACACCGTGTGGCACCTGGACCCCTACCGCTGCCCTACGGACTCCAACCTGGTGCGAATGCACTAACCTGACCACCGCATCTGGAATAAAGACTCCTCTTAGAAAAAGACAATTCAGGGTAAAACACTATATCCTGTAGCCTAACATTATTCAGGAAAGTGTCCCACTAGCAGGAACCAGTCAGTACCTCCACCCAATTCAACAGCATATGCTGCATAATCAAATAATTGTTAATTCCATTTCTGGTAAAGTAGCAGCCTGGAAAGCAAGCAATCTAACAGTACTCACTACCAGCTGCCTTTAGGACCCTGTGAACTCCTAGCGGTATATTCCCTGCTCCGCTTAATGTGTATAATCACTTATGAATGCAGACAGGGATTTGCTAGTCATGTTGGCTGTAAACTGTTAAATACTGGTCTAACTAAAAATCGTGGTGTTTCTGCGACTATTATGCTCTCACACATGTTTTAAAGTGGCTGTTTTATTTTACTAATGAATGCAGACAGAGATTTGACTAGTCGTTGCTGGCTGTAAGTTGCAGAATATTTGTATAACTTCTGCATTACCTCTAATAACCGGACATTAGTGTAATGCCTATGTCGCAGATAGCGTCAGTGCCAATACTAACTTAGTAATACTGCAAGCAGTCTCAGACGCCAATATGGCGTCCCTTACCTACCTCTACACAATAATCTAACCAGAAGAAGAGTGTTTTCTAGAGTTGTCTCTAGATGCTAGTGAATTTCAGTGTATCGTGGCTTGTATATTAGTGTTCACAAACCGAACTAGCTAACCTGACACAGTAAATGTGCAATCTGGGCCTTGCTTACCGCGTGCCCATTAACTCTTATGTTAGACTGTGCATAAGCTCTACTGCTGTAAATTGGTAGGTGCCTTATAACTGAAACTTAACCATACAGGCTGGAAATAACCTCTCTGCTTAGAATGTTTAGCGACAGTTACTGAATAGTGTAATTGCTTCTTTGTTCCTGAACACAATTTCATTTGCCTAAATAATCATAAAGCTGTATTTTTGCTATATTAAACCATGTCTCTTGCTATTGTTAAATCATAGGTAGCCCCCCACTACTACCACACACCGCGTGGCACCTGGACCCCTACCGCTGCCCTATGGACTCCAACCTGGTGCGAATGCACTAACCTGACCACCGCATCTGGAATAAAGACTCCTCTTAGAAAAAGACAATTCAGGGTAAAACACTATATCCTGTAGCCTAACATTATTCAGGAAAGTGTCCCACTAGCAGGAACCAGTCAGTACCTCCACCCAATTCAACAGCATATGCTGCATAATCAAATAATTGTTAATTCCATTTCTGGTAAAGTAGCAGCCTGGAAAGCAAGCAATCTAACAGTACTCACTACCAGCTGCCTTTAGGACCCTGTGAACTCCTAGCGGTATATTCCCTGCTCCGCTTAATGTGTATAATCACTTATGAATGCAGACAGGGATTTGCTAGTCGTGTTGGCTGTAAACTGTTAAATACTGGTCTAACTAAAAATCGTGGTGTTTCTGCGACTATTATGCTCTCACACATGTTTTAAAGTGGCTGTTTTATTTTACTAATGAATGCAGACAGAGATTTGACTAGTCGTTGCTGGCTGTAAGTTGCAGAATATTTGTATAACTTCTGCATTACCTCTAATAACCGGACATTAGTGCAATGCCTATGTCGCAGATAGCGTCAGTGCCAATACTAACTTAGTAATACTGCAAGCAGTCTCAGACGCCAATATGGCGTCCCTTACCTACCTCTACACAATAATCTAACCAGAAGAAGAGTACTTTCCAGAGTTGTCTCTAGATGCTAGTGAATTTCAGTGTATCGTGGCTTGTATATTAGTGTTCACAAACCGAACTAGCTAACCTGACACAGTAAATGTGCAATCTGGGCCTTGCTTACCGCGTGCCCATTAACTCTTATGTTAGACTGTGCATAAGCTCTACTGCTGTAAATTGGTAGGTGCCTTATAACTGAAACATAACCATACAGGCTGGAAATAACCTCTCTGCTTAGAATGTTTAGCGACAGTTACTGAATAGTGTAATTGCTTCTTTGTTCCTGAACACAATTTCATTTGCCTAAATAATCATAAAGCTGTATTTTTGCTATATTAAACCATGTCTCTTGCTATTGTTAAATCATAGGTAGCCCCCCACCACTACCACACACCGCGTGGCACCTGGACCCCTACCGCTGCCCTACGGACTCCAACCTGGTGCGAATGCACTAACCTGACCACCGCATCTGGAATAAAGACTCCTCTTAGAAAAAGACAATTCAGGGTAAAACACAGTATCCTGTAGCCTAACATTATTCAGGAAAGTGTCCCACTAGCAGGAACCAGTCAGTACCTCCACCCAATTCAACAGCATATGCTGCATAATCAAATAATTGTTAATTCCATTTCTGGTAAAGTAGCAGCCTGGAAAGCAAGCAATCTAACAGTACTCACTACCAGCTGCCTTTAGGACCCTGTGAACTCCTGGCGGTATATTCCCCGCTTCGCTCGGGCTCGCTCCGCTCCCCACCCTGCCCCCATATCCCACCCGCCCCCACTACCTCTACATTTATTCAGTCAAATAGCCCCTCCCACTACCCTCCACCTATAACACCCGCCCCCTTTCTGCCACTACCCCTCCCATACTTTCAGCCTTATTCTCTCACCAAGTAAAGTCTTCTAGCCCTCCCACCTTGACTTTCTCTTCCTCAGGCCATCATGGGCAAACTCACTTTTAGCATAACCCCTCTCATAGCAATATACCTACTCATTCCCTACTACATAACTAGATATGAAAACCAAACTCTACTGGAAATCCCCTTCCCAAAGGGACACACTTCCAACCATCCAAACCCATCCTCTCCTGTTATCTTTACTTCTCCATACCTTGACAATAGGTTAAGTTTCAAAATGGTGCATCTTACCCTCTACCACCCTAAGATATCAACCAACAGAGCCTATCACAAACTGATCTGTAAACTTCAAAGATTCTTAGACCACCTAAAAAAAATGTATTACCACATATGGTGATATCCACCCCAACCCAGGTCCTACCAAGATCCTGGACTCAAACATCCACAAACTCACCCATACTTCTTCTACCTCCCTGCTTATATTCCATCTCAACTTAAGAAGCTTGAATAACAAAGTTCACAATCTACATGCTATCTTAGCTACCCACACCTCCGATATTATGTGCTTATCGGAAACTTGGTTAAAACCCTTCACCAAGGACGAAGAGATAATCCCACCTGGGTATAATATCCACAGGTTAGACGGGGGCAACAAAAGGGGGGGGGCATAGCTGTTATGTATAGGAATACAATGAATGTCACCAGGTATTCAATACAACCTCCCAAAGCCTCTAACATTGAACTATTGGCTCTAAAGCTCTGCCTAAACACCCAAAAATCGATAAATCTTATTGTAATGTATATTCCACCAGGGAAGAACACAGAAAAATTAGAACAAACTCTTAGCTGGTTAACATCTAACTACCCTCAAGAAACTATAGTACTTGGGGACTTCAATATTGACTGGTCTCACTGCACCGCAAAAACTAACCCCCTTCCAATCAACCTACATGGCTTCTCCCAAACTATCGCATCACCAACTAGAATTGGAAATGCACAACAAAAAGAAAGCACCATTGACTGGATACTAACCAATAAGGATCCACAAAAATACACGTCAGGAACCCTTCCCAATGACCTTAGCGACCACCTAATCACCTATATTATCAAACACAGAAGCTCAATAACTAACCCCCCTCTATACAGATCTGTAAGGAATAAGAAGAAATTTAACGAACAAAATTTCTTGCCGAACTTAAATCCTGTCACTGGTCCATCCTCAAAACCCTACCCCTACAGGAGAGTGTTACTTACTTTAACAATACTTTCCTCAACATACTAGACCATCACGCCCCCATTCGGCAAATTAGAACTAAAGAACGTATAGCACCTTGGCTAACCAAGGAGACTAAAACTAAAATCAAACTCCGTGACCAGGCCTGGAACAAATGGAGAGCCACTAAAATTTCCCTGGACCGCATTAAATTCCAACAACTCAGAAACTCGACTAAATCAGCCATTGTGCAAGACAAAAAACAGTATTACTGCCACCTCCAGGATAAACACCAGAAAAACCCCAAAAAATTCTGGGCTGGTTTTAATAACCTCCTCCATCCTGGGAAATCCACCACCCCCACCCCTGAGAAACTCATAGGGAAAAACCCTGACGAAATTGCCAACGCCTTTAACTCCTTTTTCACGGATACCATACAGTCTCTAGCCACCCAGATAACTAACACTTCCTCATCTCCCAAGTTTGCTGGTGACTCAACTCCACTTCCCTTTAAATTAGAACCTGTACCTACCCAATACATCCGCTCCCTCCTAAAAAAACTAAGACCAACCACCCTAGCGGCAGATCACCTCCCAGTGGAATTCCTTCAGATAGCATCAGACGTCATCTCCTATCCCATATCTATCTTGATCAACAGGACTATAAATGAAGCCACAATCCCAGCTATTTGGAAAATCTCATACATCATCCCTCTCCACAAAGGTGGTACCTCCACGGAAACATCCAACTATAGACCAATAGCAATCTTGTCTCCTCTAGCTAAAATCATGGAGAGGTGTGTTCACAGACAACTCCTGAACTACCTTACCCATAATAGTCTCTTATCTAATTCCCAACACGGGTTTCGCCCCTATCACAGTACCACCACTGCTCTCCTCTCCTTTATTGACTCAATCAACAATAACCGTAATAATAAACTCATATCCTCTGCTCTCTTTCTGGACCTATCGAAAGCTTTTGACATGGTCAACCACCAGCTTCTCCTCCAAACCCTGGAAGGCTTACATCTTGACAACCCAGCCCTAAATTGGTTCAAAGCCTACCTCACTGGTAGGCAACAGGCTGTACAATGGCAAAACAGGCTTTCCGGCCTACTCCCCAACACCATTGGTGTCCCCCAGGGCTCCATACTTGGTCCCCTCCTTTTCTCAATCTTCATCAACAATCTTCACCTAGTTATACCCAAAGCCACCTGTATCCAATATGCAGATGACTCTACCCTGATCTGCTCTGACATCTCCATCTCACAACTCCAAATAAAAACTCAGAACTGCTTCGCGCAAATCGAAAACTGGTTCACTAAACTGAAACTTCTACTTAATCCCGCAAAAACCAAGTTGCTGCTATTTTTCCCCTCAGCAGCCACTCCCCTAGGCAATGAACCTCTATCTCCTAACAATTTTCTATTCCATGCAAAATCCACCAACGGGACCATCATAGAGCCTGTTCCCAACACTAAACTATTATGAGTAACTATTGATCACAGGCTGAAATTCGACACTCACATTAGCAACTCCATCAGGACAGTTAATAAAAAACTCGGTTCAATGTATCGCATAAAGAATTTTCTGACCCCTCATGCCAAACTAACCATTGCTCGCACTCATCTTCTCTCCACCCTCCTGTACGCTTCCCCTATCCTATCTTTCCTCAATAAGCGTGAACTCAATATGCTCTCCATTGCCTATAATCACATTGCTAGATTTATAACTGGATCTCCCTACCGCACTCATCATTGCCTTAACCTAAGAAGACTTGGCTGGCTTGAACTGCCTAATCTTCTCAACTTTACCCAACTCACGGAAGTATTTAAAATAACTAAACAACCTGACAGAGTCCCTGCTCTGAATAAAGTATTTCCTCCGTACTCAAACCTTACTTGCCTCCGATCAGCTAACAGTGTTCAAATAAAAACCATCAAATCCCAGAACTCTGGCGGTGATGCCATCTATGCCAACTCCATAGGGAAAACCTGGAATTCACTTCCTAACAACTTAAGAAGTATAACCTCCCTTAACCTATTCAAAATTAACCTCAGCGAATTCCTGAAATCACACTGGTTATGTCCCTGCCCTAAACCAGACTAAACCCAGCCAACAACCACCTCACTAGACTTATCACCTCCTGGTGACTAGTACTTCCTCCTCTAGGTTTCCCTCGCCAACCTACCCCTCAGGGTAGGTATGGTCAATTTGTCACATGTGTTGTTAGCTGTACTCATTTATGCCTATGTTAAAAGTATTAATTTTTTCTCTGTATGTTAAATTTTTTTCTCTGTATGTTTAATCTCTCTCATATTATTATGTTGGAGCTTTTCTCCCCGGGCCTCTACTGAAAAAGGATATGTATCCAGCTAGACCAGCCCGGTCAACAAATGTAAAATAAAATAAATAATAAAAAATAAATTTTAAGTGGTACCATGTTCACGGTAAAGTGTTTTTGTCTGGAATGAAGGGGACAGAGTGAACGCTGTGGATCGGTTTGAAATTAGGAATGAGCACCCACCCTAATGATCTGTACAAAAGCTGTGTTACACATTGCTACAGACACAGACACACACGCACACACAGTTGTGCTTGGGAAAAGTGAAATTTAGAGCATTGACTGATTTCTTCTGTATATGAAGAGAACTGCTTTGTTTTGCTTTTCTAAAAATGTATTTTTGAAGAAAAATGTAGTAAGAGACTAAGACAGGATATGCAGTGCAGTTTCTGAGGGAAGAAAAGGTTATTCCTGAAACTATTTAGAAGGTGATAGAGACAGAAAGAAATGATGATAGTGCTGGATGTAGATCACATATATAGGTTATGATGTGCAAGTGTGTGTGTGTGTGTGTGTGTGTGTGTGTGTGTGTGTGTGTGTGTGTGTGTGTGTGTGTGTGTGTGTGTGTGTGTGCATTATTCTGCACAGCTGAGGGGTATGCACAGCACAGCTATCATATCTTGGCTTTGATGCCTGAAAACTATGCATACATGAGTAACTATTTCAACAGAAGCAAAAAACAGTGTTCTTAACCTTTTTAAAAATGAACTGCCAAAGCATGTCTGCCTACAGTGCAGCACACAGGCCCTCCCTGTTTCACCATTGCACAAACTGCACATGCCTGCCTGTACTGCATGCACACAGGCACTCCTTGTTTCACCATTGCACAAACTGCACATGCCTGCCTGCAGTGCAGCACACAGACACTTTCTATTTCACCATTGCACAGACTGCATGTGCCTGCCTGCAGTGCAGCACACAGACAATTCCTGTTTCACCACTCCACAAACCACACATGCCTGCCTGTAGTGCAGGCACACAGGCACTCCCTGTTTCACCATTGCACAAATTGCACATGCCTGCAGTGCAGCACACAGACACTTTCTATTTCACCATTGCACAGACTGCATGTGCCTGCCTGCAGTGCAGCACACAGACAATTCCTGTTTCACCACTCCACAAACCACACATGCCTGCCTGTAGTGCAGGCACACAGGCACTCCCTGTTTCACCATTGCACAAATTGCACATGCCTGCCTGCAGTGCAGCACAGACACTGCCTGTTTCACCATTGTACACACAGACAGTCCCTATTTCACCATTGCACAAACAGCACATGACTGCCTGCATTGCAGGCACACAGGCACTACCTGTTTCACCATTGCACAAACCACATGTGCCTGTCTGCAGTACAAAACTCAAACTTAATGTATTTCCATTATGTGACAAGTTGAATCTCAGATAAAATTAATAGCAAGTCCCTGAAAAAAGTCTGCCATGCTTCAATATTTGTAGTTCTAGCACTGTTAACCTAACATGACATCATGCTGGGGGTAGAGTTTCACAGAAAAATAAGTTTCAGAATGCCTAAAGAAGCTCTGCCTTAAGAGTTTCAGCTAGGAAATAATTCCACCAAATAAAATCAAACAGTTTCCACCATGGTAAGTGATACTGATATTGTAACAGGTAAATCAAGAACAGAGCACTTAAGAATCAATAACAAATCACTTTAAAATATCCTTTAAACCAAGCTGGAGTACGAAAGCTAAAGTTAATTCATCCGAACATTCCCCTGCTTAAAGAGGTTGCCAAACTTTCAAATATCTAATTCTAACCAGTTACCATGAATGTATATTTCTTAAAGTCTTAACACATAAGAGGTTCATAGGTAGGTACTAGGCTATTGGCTCTAGGGCCTATATAATCCTAGCCAAAAAGGTACCCTGGCTTTCGCCACCCAAGAAAATAATTTTCCTGTGCCCCTGTCGAGCAGAGCCCCAGATTATGTTTTACTACGGTATTTCTGGTAATCTTTTGCTTGATGGCAAATACCTGTGCTCATAAAGATGGTCTGATAATTTGCAAGCAGTTGTCCCACATAGTAACTGCTACAATATGGTAAAAAAAGATATTTTTGACTGTGTAAGTGTAATAACCCTTAATAGTGAAACAGTTTCATTGTTTGCAGGAGGTGCTGCCTGAAAATGTAACTCTCATCTGCGCATGTGTTTATGGTTATATCTTTAGCTATTTTACTCTCGTATTTTTGACAGAGCAGGACTGGTTTTCTTATAATCGATCACTTTAGATTTGTTAGTTATCCCATTTGGTGGCATAAAAAACTTGTCTGACAAGTTTATATCGGTGATTATACCTGATGTCATGCTGTCCTCCTTTGAAAAAGGAAAAAAAAGTTTGCATTTACAGTCCTCACCCCTCCCAAAATTGGGACAAATTAATAAACATACATTGTGAACACAGATTATGGAAAGGTGACAAGGTGACCCAGTCCTTTACAAGTGTGTTCTCTTCTCTTCTCTTTAACCCAATAATGCTCAAGAAAGCACTTGCATGTTGCCCAATGTAAGGTGAAACTCCAATGGCAAAAGAAACACACCAGACTCCTCCAGAAGACCACAACTGAAGTGAATGGACTTGAAGCAGCACAACTGAATTATCAAGTATAGCTTAATTTCTAAGCAATTTTGCCTTCAGTAAAGACATCAGAGAAAAACAGAACACAGGAAACAAATCTATTTAAATACACCTCCAAAAACGTATATAACCAATAAAAACCCTCATCTACAAGTTTAGCAGCATTTAAAGTGGTAGTGCATATACACAAAACACAAATACATACACATATGAAACAGACATAAAAAACATAAAGCTCGAGAATATATAGATGTATCATATAATAAAGCCAACATCTTATTTGTGTAAAAGAAGAAATTAATTATAACAACCCCCCCTTATCTGGTTTCATAGCACAAATCTCCTTACTGCCCTTAATCTGGACAAACAATTCTTTGTTTAGACGTTGTCATTTACTTTATCACTGTTATTCAACAAATGTCTGAATTTACCCTCACAAACTCTCTCAAAAACAAATCATAGGGCAGCAAGGTGGTACAAATGTACTCTTCCTTTTCAAAACCAAGGAACTACTGGTGGGGAGGGGGGGTGAAAACCTAACAACATGTAAGGTTAAGCTGTCTAACAGTTTAAAATGCAATAATACTTGTATTTAAAGACAGGCACAAACAAACCCTTTTCAAAAAGGGAAACGTGTGTACTATTCAGTTAAATGTAACGATAATTAAACACTTTGAAGCCATAATTCGTAACCAGAGTTGTCTGATACCTCAGTGCCATTTGTAATGAAAGGGCTGAGGCCTATATTAAAAGCACGCCCCTGCTGCCTTTCATAACAAATAAGCATCTTCTTTTGATGGTGTTGCTTAGGTTTGGGATAAGCACGGTTTTTGTCTTACTCTTGTTTATCCCCAAGTATTTTTTTTTGTTTCTTTTTTTATTATTTTTTACAAGATTGTCAAACTTTTAAAAAAGTCTTAAAATATTCTTGTGAAAAAGATGGACCCGTCTCTGTATTGTTGTGTAATTGCAGTGCTGCGCTCTCCAAAACCTGCATTTTACGCTCATTGTCAGTGTTACATGATTTTATTATTCTGAAGAAGTGCACAGAGTTGGAAAAAGTACTTAATTTTGCAATAAAAAATGCAAGCTGATATTTCAGTGCGGACTGCATTCCTTTCTTCATTTTGTTTAAACTATTTCATAGTTCTCAGTTTTTACTTATAGGTTCATAGGTTCACATGTAAGTACTAAACTTGTGTCCTATCTGTGAGCCAGTTGGCAATCCAATGTGTGACATCGGATTAATTCCCTGTTTAGCTTTTCTACTGTCCCTGAGTGGATAATTGTCAAATGTTTTGGCCAGGTTGACGTATACATTTTGCTTTCATCCATTGCTTTGGTGACCTTTTAAAAAAAATCCACCAGGTTGAGTAAGCATGACCTGCCTTGACTTATCCAGACTGAGACAGGTCTGGTGTTTGGAGGTTCCGTATGCCCTGGTTGACTAGTTTCATAATGTCTTTCCATAGTTTTGCATATTAGGCTGGTCAGACTTTTGGGTCTGTAATCACCGGGGAATGACTGTAGCTGTTCTTCATTTGCTTGGTAGAAAACCTGAAGTGAGGGTGAGATTGAACAGTGTTAGGAGTGTTTCTAAATCTTGCTTCATGCAATTTAATATCCATCCAGGGATATTGTCTGGACCCATTGATGCAGTGTTTTTAGCTTTTGATAGCACTTTTAGGACTTGGTCTTGTGTAATAGCTTAATGCAAGTCAGTTTCAGGTATATCTTGGGGAATACACACAGGGGGGAGAGAGGGGTAAAGTTAGAACTAAATTTATCAGCAAGTAGCTTTGGTATATCTTCAGCCTCTTTTTAGGTAACATAGTTCAAAATCAGCTCAGCACATTGCTGCATTGTGCTTTTATCATGAACATAACTAAAAATAGCTTGTGATTGTCTTTGGCTTGAGTAGCTATTTTAGCATCAAACTTGGTGTTGGTGAATTTTATTAAGCTCCTGAGTTGTTTATTTATTTAATCCTCTTACTTTTGGTCAAAATTATTTTCCTTTTATTACAAAACTTGCTGATATGGTTTCACAATGCAAGCTTATTTCTGAGGTTTGCTCTGCCTTTTGTTACAAAGCTTGCTGATATGGTTTCACAATGCAAGCTTATTTCTGGGGTTTGCTCTGTCTTTTGTTACAAATCTTGCTGATATGGTTTCACAATGCAATCTTATTTCTGGGGTTTGCTCTGCCTTTTGTTACAAAGCTTGCTGATATGGTTTCACAATGCAAGTTTATTTCTGAGGTTTGCTCTGCCTTTTGTTACAAAGCTTGCTGATGTGGTTTCACAATGCAAGCTTATTTCTGAGGTTAGCTCTGCCTTTTGTTACAAAGCTTGCTGATATGGTTTCACAGTGCAAGCTTATTTCTGGGGTTTGCTCTGCCTTTTGTTACAAAGCTTGCTGATATGGTTTCCCAATGCAAGCTTATTTCTGGGGTTTGCTCTGCCTTTTGTTACAAAGCTTGTTGATATGGTTTCACAATGCAAGCTTTTTTTTGGGGTTTGCTCTGCCTTTTGTTACAAAGCTTGCTAATATGGTTTCACAATTCAAGCTTATTTCTGAGGTTTGCTCTGCCTTTTGTTACAAAGCTTGCTGATATGGTTTCACAATGCAAGCTTATTTCTAGGGTTTGCTCTGCCTTTTGTTACAAAGCTTGCTGATATGGTTTCACAATGCAAGCTTATTTCTGGGGTTTGCTCTGCCTTTTGTTACAAAGCTTGCTGATATGGTTTCACAATGCAAGCTTATTTCTGAGGTTAGCTCTGCCTTTTGTTACAAAGCTTGCTGATATGGTTTCACAATGCAAGCTTATTTCTGGGGTTTGCTCTGCCTTTTGTTACAAAGCTTGCTGATATGGTTTCACAATGCAAGCTTATTTCTGGGGTTTGCTCTGCCTTTTGTTACAAAGCTTGTTGATATGGTTTCACAATGCAAGCTTTTTTTCTGGGGGTTGCTCTGCCTTTTGTTACAAAGCTTGCTGATATGGTTTCACAATGCAAGCTTATTTCTGAGGTTTGCTCTGCCTTTTGTTACAAAGCTTGCTGATATGGTTCCAGCATGTGGGCTTGTTTCTGGGGCTAGCTCTGCCTTTTGTTACAAAGCTTGTTGATATTATGGTTCCACCATGTGGGCTTGTTTCTGGGGGTTTGCTCTGCCCTTGATCCTACAGGGTGCTGCTGCAGCTGTTTATTTGCTTACATGTTGGCATAGTGTGGTAATACATATTTCTGGGTATTCAGTGGAGTTAACTGGGTTTGTCGAGGATTTGAAGCTTGACAATGTATCACATACAAGTAGGTAGTTTGTCTTAAAGAAATTTCTAAAGGTACCTTGAGTGGAAGGGATCTCTGATTTCAATTTTATTTTGAAGGAGACTGCTTTATGGTCAGACCTAACATGTGATGAAGATGCCCCCATGTTAGTAAGGGCAAGATCCAAGATCTAATTTTCCATAGTCAGTACTCTGAGTAATTGTTTTGGGGCATTTGTATTGACAAAATCCAGGAGTCTCTGTGTTTGTGAACTAGTGGTGGTGTAGGTATCCTAGTCTATAGTTGGATAGTTTAGATCACCTAGGAAAATGTTAGTGAGCTTAATATTCAGTGACTCTAGTTTCTTCAGATAGACATTGTGGCTTTCTTGAGTCATGAAGGAAGTTCTATAGCTAGCTAATATATGGTACGAGAACTTTCTTTTTTTTTTTTCAAAACAAGTCTATTGTTTTAACATATAAGAGAAATATCATAACAATTTTATACAAATAATTAAAAATAGGTATTATTATAATATTCAACAAAACAACTAAAGTATTTACAAAGGTATCCACTACAATCAGATCAATTAATTAAACTAAAATACTGTGCTATTGAAATTAGAATTTTTTTAACAAATTTTGTAAATTATCCCATACAATAAAATGTGATGTTTTTCTAGTTGTTCTCATTCTAATTGTGCTTATTTCCATATGACACATTATATTCATAACATTTTTAAATTAATTGAACGAAGGAGGTGTATCTGAAATCCAATTTCTAGTTATTATTTTCCTAGCCACTGCTAGGATAGACCATAACAAGGGAAGCTTAATCTTTTAACACATTGAGGTACATGTGTGTTGAATAATGTAAGAGACTTAGAAATAATGAAATTATCTGTAAAAGAGCCTGCAAAAATTCATTAATTGACTTCCAGTATTCTTTCAACTTCATACAGTCATAAAACATATGAGCCCAGTCAGCATTAATTTCTACATTACATCTCTTACATAGATTATCTTTATTATTAATTTTATTCATCATCAAAGGTGTATAAAAAGATCTATGTAAAAATTTCCATGTATAAAGTCTCCAGACAATGGAAGATGTAGTTCTATAAGCAGATTCCAATATATATTGTTTATCTTGTTGAGTTGGTGGGTCCCCATTAATAGAGGTGAAATAATTCCAGTATGAATCTACATTGTAAAAAGTTTCTTGTCTGATAATTTTATGTATATATGAAAGTTTACCTTTATCAGAAACTTTATGCTGTAAATTTATTATCAAGTAATCAATCAGTTTTGGAATAGATTCTTTAACTGTTATAGACATTAGATCTATTCTATCAATGAGATGTTGTCTAAAGATCTGAACCTCTAACCAGCAAGTTTCTCTTAGATCAAATTCTTGTTTTAAGAAATCTAAATTTTTAACTTTATTATCAGATATCAGCTAATACCAGTACTTTAGATTATTATCTATAGCTAAATGAGCTCCTTCAGAAGTAGATGACATAAGCATACCCTGAGTATAAATTATAGGGAATACAATAAAATTCCATTCCCTATACTTAGGGTGCATGAATATAAAGTTACGATAACTAATAATAATATTTAATGGGTAACAGACCATATGTTTAGGTGTAATAGGTGAAGTACAAAATTCCTTTAGCAACCACAACATGGAGTTATTTATAATCATATTTTTATGTGTTAAGGAGATTTTCATGAAGTGCATACTAATTAGCTCCCAATAATCTTTCCATTTTGACATATGACCGATCTATTAATAAAGTAATAACTTTTATAATAGAAGAGATAATATATAAATTAAAGTCTGGAAAAGAAATACCCCTTGAGACCAGCTATTAGTATGTTTCTTTAATGCAATCCTAGGTCTATTAGGTGCCCATAAGAAATTTAACATTAGTGTATTCAGTTTCTTGATAGTTATTTTTGTAGGTGAAAGTATTATTGATTGTATTAAGTATAAAATCTTGGGGAATATTATCATTTTAATAATTGTAAGTCTCTCCTCCATAGTAAAAAACATATTATTCCAGGTATTAAAAAGATTTTGTATATTAAGAAAACAGGTATTATAGTTATTATATATAATAGATTTAATATCTTTAGATAGTATTATACCTAAATAAGTTATCTGACCTGAGTTGGGTGCATATTTAGTAAAATCACTAATGAGAGTATTTTTTCGTGTATATATAGGTAGTATTTTAGTTTTTTCTTCATTGAATATTAAACCAGAAATACTTTTAAAATTCATCATTTTATCAAATAAAGACTGCATAGAAGAATTAGATCCTGCTGATGTAATTAGAACATCATCTGCAAAAGTTGAATTTTTGATGTTGTATTTTCTTCTATTTCAAAACCCTCTATGTCAGTACTGTTTCTAATCAAATTAGCCCAAGGCTCCATTACTAAAGTGAATAATAGTGGAGAAAGTGGACATCCTTGCTTTGTACCTTTAAGAATGGGTATTTTTGTGAAACATATGTTCCTACCTTAATATAAGCCAGCGTTCCTTTGTATAAATGCTCAATTAAATTTACAAATGCATCAGAGAAATTTGTGCATTTCAGTAAGGTAAACAGATAGTCCCAACTTACTGAATCAAATGCTGAACCTATATCAAGACTAATAAGTGTTAAATCTTTCTTTTTCCTATTTGCAAAATCAATTAATGTTAAAGTTCTTCTTATATTATCAAAAGTATTTCTATTTACAATGAAGCCCGTCTGATCTATGTCTATAATGCCGGGATAATTGTCTTCAATCTATCAGCAAAAATACTCATAAACATTTTATAATCAACATTAAGTAATGAGATGGGTCGATATGAAGAACATCTAGTTGGATCTTTATTAGGTTTTAAAATTGGTGAAATAAATGTATATTGCCAAGATGGGGGGGTTATTAACTCAGTTTGGGCCAGAATAAAAACCTTATGTATTAATGAATATGTAGTTTTAGAAAGGATTTTATATATCTCTGGTATAATACCATCATTACCCGGTGCTTTGTTTGATTTAAGCTTATTTATTTGTGTAATAACTTCTGCATATGAAATACTCTTGTCAAATAGTTTAATCTGTTGTTTATTAAGCTTTTTATTCATGTTTGTGGTTATAAACTCCTTTATTTTATCTTTAGATTCCATGTTAATGTTGTTATGGTTAATCTTGTGAAAGTGATTTCTAAATTCATCCAGTATTTCTGGTATACTAGAAACATTCTTCTTTTTCCTTAGAGAAAAGATTTCTTTGATATGGTTTTGTTTATTCAATCTTTTTGTTTTATTTTTAAGTCTATGTAAGTATTTGGGGCTTATTGAATAAGACAAAAACTTGTATTTCTCTAAAGTTATTTTAACTTTATGAGTTAAAATTTCTTTGTATTTCTCATTTAGTTTGTTTATTTCTTCAATAACTTTCTTGTCCATAATATTTTCTTTATTATTATGTTTATAAGAGTCTAGTTTACTTTGAATATCTAACAATTCCTTATCCCAAGATTTCCTTTTGTTATTATACCATCTGATACTTTGTCCATATAGATATGATTTTAAGGCATCCCAAACATAGACAATGGAGACTTCAGGAGTATTATTTATGTCTAGAAAATGTTGTACTTCTGAAAGTATATATTCTTTATAGTCTTTTAGCTGAGTTAAGTATGCTGGTATCCTTTTGATCTGAACATTATGAGTATTTTTTATCATGAATTCGAAAACAATTGAGTTATGATCAGATATAGGACATTAAATGATTTTGGAATTAATTAAATCTGTTACCATCTGGTTAGAAATAAAGACCTATCTATTTTTGAATAAGTTTTGTATCTGTTAGAAAAAAAGGTGTATGGTAATGATTTTGACTCTATCTGATTATTAATATCATTCAAATGATAAGAATTAGCAAAATCATTTAAATGTTTTGCATTAGATGTAATTCTTCTTTTCTTTATAGTGGTAGTATCACTTTCATGTAGTATACAATTAAAATCACCAGCTAAAATAATATCCCCTACAGAGAATGATATGATCTTATCAATATGATGTTTCACTGTATTAATACCAATTCCAGGTATCCAATATACATTAATTAAAGTGTAAGTCTTCCCATTAATTTGTATTGTAACCATACAAAACATTCCTTTGTCATCCTGATAAGACTTAATGGTGGTACGAGAACTTTCTGATGGTTACTTGAACATGAAGAAACTCTATTGCACCGTGCTGCTTTACCAGCCTTGATGTGAGTTTCACTTGGCTCTAGATCAAAACACGTCCACCTTTTACCCCTCAGGTTCAGTAGCTAGTCTAAATGTGTAGAAGGCATTATAGCCCTGCATAGGGGGAGTGCTCTCCATTGTTTTAAATCATGTCGCAGTTGCTACATTTATGTCAATGTTCTCCAGTGTGAGAAGGGCTTATAGAGAGGGGAGTTTTTTGTTCAGCCTCCTAGCTTCGATCAGTAACACCTTCATATTTTCCTTTGCTTGTTTCAGGGCTTGTAGGGAGGATGTTTCCTGCTCAGGCCACTAGCATCTATCAGTAACACCGTTATATTTTCCTTTGTATAAGGGCTTGTAGGGAGGGGAGTTTCCTGCTCAGGCTCCTAGCATCGATCAGTAACACCTCTATAGTTACCTTTGTTTGTTTCAGGGCTTGTAGGGAGGGGAGTTTCCTGTTCAGGCTCCTGTCATCGATCAGTAACACCTTCATATTTTCCTTTGCTTGTTTCAGGGTCTTGTAGGGGGGGGGTTCTTGTTCAGGCTCCAAGCATTGATCAGTAACACCTTCATATTTCCCTTTGCTTGTTTCAGGGCTTGTAGGGAGTGAAGTTTCTTGTTCAGCCACCTAGATTCGATCAGTAGCACATTCATATTTTCCTTTGCTTGTTTTAGGGCTATTAGGGAGTGGAATTTCTTGTTCAGGTTCCTAGCATCAATCAGTAACACCTTCATATTTTCCTTTGCTTATTTCAGGGCTTTGTAGGGTGTGGAGTTTTCTGCTCAGGCTACTAGCATCGATCAGTAACACCTTCATATTTTCCTTTGCTTGTTTCATTATGTTTGTAGGTTTATCAGGTTGGCATTGCTAAAAAAATGGGACTATGGTGGTGGACAATGCCTTCGCCAATAATCGAAAGTCTGTGGGGAATAGATGCTGGCCATCCCTGATGAAGCAGCATGGTCTGTCAGTCATATTCTCCCAGGCTAACAAATATTGGACCCCCTTTCACACCAAAGGTAAGAGGTGTGGATTTGAATTTATTGGGGGTAAAAAGGAGTAATTTGGTCTTGTTGGGGTTTAGAATTAGTTGAATATTGGTAATCCATTTTCCACAGAGCAGAAGGATTCTTGGGTAAGCTTTTGAAGAGTGGTTATGTATGGGGCTGAGCAGATTAGGGTGGAGTCATCTGCATACTGTATAAGTGATGCATGCAGGGTGGAAGTATGTAGTTTGTTAGTGAAAATGGTGAATAGTAGAGGACCCAGTACTGATCCTTGTAGGATGCCTATAGTAGTTGATAATAGAGGAGATAGTGTACTTTGTCAATTAACTGATTGTTTTCTGTCAGACAGATAGCTTCTAAACCATGAAGTAGTAGAAGGGGCGAAGGATGAGGCTGGCAGAGTGTCTTAGAGTAGGTTGTGGAAGACCATATCAAATGCTGTTGATAGATCTAGGAATATGGCTGGGATGACTTTGTTGTCGTTTCTTAGATGGTTAATCTGATTGGTAAAGGAGAGTAGAGCAGTGGTTGTGCTATGGTTTGGGCGGAAACCATGCAGTGTGGGGGAGAGGAGGTTATGTGAAGATAAGAAGTGCATTACCTGGGTGTGAATACATTGCTCCAGAAGTTTGGAAAGGGGGGACAAGACAGCAATTGGCCAGTAGTTTGATAATTCATAGGAGTTTCCGCCTTTGTGAAGGGGAATTATATGTGACACTTTCCATAGATGGGGTACGTAGGTTTCTTGTATAGAGCAGTTTATAAGAATTAAGACAAGGTAGGCTAGTGATTCTGCACCTATTTTAGAAAATTTGTGGGTAAACCATCTGCTGCGAGTGTGATGGGTTTTAGTTTAGAGAGTAGCTTTTTAACTGAAGAGGTTGGTACAGGTGAGAGTGTGAAGGTGGGTATTTTAGTTTGTTCTACAGTTGGGGTGGTTTTAATGTTCTTGTTGGATAGTTGGATAGATAATGCGAGAACAGATAGGTATGGTACTTTCCCAATAGTTAATTGGGCATGGAGAAGTTCAAGAGAGTCATGCCGTTTGACCAGTCTCAGTGTATTTGGTTTTAATGAAGATGGATATACCGTCACCTTTTGTTACTTCACACTCATTTTGAGGTTTGAAAGTGTGGAAGGCAAGGTAGCCTTACACAACCAGGCTGCTCTCAGTGACCTTGAACCATGTCTCAGTAACTGCACAGATGTCAGCATCCTCCAAGGTAAGAGTGCTTCCTGGGAGTGCAGTTTCTTGTTTAAACTCCTAGCATTAAGCAGCACAACCCTCCGTTTGTCTGAATTATATTTTGCTATGTTGGAAAATTTGTTTTGACATTGCCTAAATAAACCACTACAGGGGAGGCAAGAGCCTTTGCAAATATCCAAAAGCCTAGGGGATGGGGGGGGGGGCAAGTGCAGACCATCTCTAGCAAAGCAGCAAGGTCTTTCTACCATATCCTCCCAGGCTTACAGATACTGGATCCCCTCCCCCCAGACTGACACCAAAAGCTGAGCCAATTGTCAAAGTCTGTCATGTTTTGTTTATACTGTGGCATCATCCTGAGTGAGGGTAGGATACTGCTTAGTGCTAGGAACATAACTGTCATGTCCCTCTTCATATAGTCCAGAGAAGTACATCTCAAGTCATTAACTCCAACATGGGCTATAACAGAGTCATAACGGTACTTGTTTTTGAGTGACTTGAGTGCATGCATGATTTTTCAGATCCTGGCACCTGATAGACAGATGCCATGAGCTATTCCTTTTCCATTCTGGTGAGGGGGGACATCTGTATGTCTCACTATGGGGTTGCCCTTGACCAAGACATCTGATGTGTTTTGCCTTAGGGGCTTATTTGCTGAGACACAGATGTGTGTTGGTATGTATTGTAGTTTCTTTTTGCTTAGTGGTGAGTGTGGGTGGTCTCTTATTTTTGTAGGCTTTTAGTGAGTACCTCCACATATGTGGATTTATGTGTCATGACCTTATTTTGTAAGGTTTGCACAAGAGATGAAGCACGTGTGTGCTGACAACCTGTTTGATGTCCAGATTGTTTTTACGCAAGAGAAGTGACTCACATAGAGTGTTAGTTTGCTTTAGGAGTATATGGTTTTTAGTTTACATGAAACAATTCCTACATTGCCTCATGATGCCCATATCCATCTAGCTGGCAGGAGAAATGGTAAACTGCCCGTCCATTGTGGCAGGATTTTTCTGAATGTGGTATATGGGAAGGAAGTAGGGTAGATGGATGCAGTTGCAAACAGCAAACATGAAGCAGTAATTCAATTAAATATAGTTGAAGTGCAGTGCTGGCCTAAAATAAACTTATTTTTAGTTTTTTTTTCCCCATTGGATGCCTTGGATTTCATTGCAGATGCACTCATACCTCTCACCTTCCTAGTGCGAGACATATGGACAAAGCCAAAAATAATGGTGGTGCAAAGCCTGAACATGTGAACATATTTTAAATGTTGCTCTTACAAACTTAGATACTAGAGTATTGGGATTTGTGTTAGCGTGCATTTTCTGAATGATATGAAGTCTGAAATTCAAATGCATGTCATTATTTAGTGACTTCACTCTTCAGTGATGTGCTAGAAAACCACAAATTCTAAGAGGAACAGACCAAAAATATGAGGCAAAAATCTGGACACTTGAGAGGTATGGTGCACTCCAGACCTCTGGCTAAAGTTGCCAAATGTTGAGCATGTTTGGTAAACTGAGCGCAAACCCACGCAAATGCAAGTCACATATACAGGGAGTGTAACCAGTTTTAACACAACTACCAATGGGCAAGCCCCTAACTGAGCCTGTCTCCAGCAATCCCCAACTCACATGGGTCCTGAGCTACACAATTCCACCACAAGGGTGCTGGGAGATCTTCTTAATGTAAGATGGCTGATTTAAGAGCACAGTGATACTAAACAGTGTAGGTTCAGCAGGTCTGAATCTAGCATATGCTATGTAAGGCAAGGAAACAAATTCTAGATGGGAAGGAGTAGGGGAAAGTAATTTAAAGGTCAAAGTGAGAGTGTTTAGTAGTATACTATTAGATGATCTACAGTGGTACCACCCTTTGCGCACAGTGGCAACTCTTTGAACAGCTGTGAACAGTGGGAGACAATGGAAAGCATTTCCTATAGAAGATTTTAAATTGGAGAGGCTGGCTTATGTGCAAGCATGGGGAACCACATTTATGTGATGTGCAAATGCGAGGCTTTTATACTAGCAGGATGAAAGACTTCTATAAAGCTAACTCTCAGGCCAACCCAATAAAAACACAATAAGCTGTCGACAAGTATTTCCCACCTTAGATGGGTTGAGTTTAGTTCTCTGCTCCCATCAGAGTGCAAAAGGGCCCCCTTAGTGTAAAACAAACTGGCTTTGAACTCAAGTGCAGCAACAAATGCTTTAGAACAAAAGTAAAAATTCCTGCAATATCAGGAAGCCTTGGAAATAAGTTCACTAACCCTGAGAAATGTTAACACACAAAAACTTTGAAAAACTTAGAAATATTTTGGCAAACTCAAAAACAGCTTTGGCTATAATAGAAGTTAGGAAATATCAGACTACTGTTAAAAAAAACACCTAAGAGCAGTGTGACACTGCACCACTGGACCAGTAATCAAGGAGCCTCAGTCCTCACCACTGGAACCAGTGGGGGATATACACTATGTGATGACAGGTACACATAGTATTTTCCAGATGCAGATCTCTGTATCAAGTACAATTGCCCTTAAGAGCACACAGAGACCACAGTCAGTCCAGGGCTGGTTTCTCCCACTTTCTGCAGATCCCCAGAAAGACTCCCCAAAGGCACGACAAGCTGAGATCTCAGCTGATGGCCAAGCCAAGACCTCCAGCACCAGCTCTGTCCAACCAGTGCTTCATGTCCCTCCCATGTAGCTGACACACACTGAGGTTTTGATTTATGCACACACACCTGGGAAAGGCTGGCACAGGTTTACATGCCCAGACTATACGGTAGTTATATATGCTACCAGCCAGCTCTTTATCAGCTACTTTAAGGTCCTTAAATGGTGTCCAGTCCTACTGTTTAATTACAAATGGTAGTTTGACCAAGAGCAAGGCTATTAGGACTAGCCCATAGTATCACCAACTAAATATGCAAGTGCTCTCAGAACTTAAATATATCTCACAAAGATCAGCCACAAGAAAGATATAAATATATTTAATAATAAATAAAAAACAAGGAAATACTCAGTATATATTCACAGTTGCAGAGTTCAAAATCACAGGAGATATTTAAAACATTGCAGGACAGTCTCAAAAGAAAAACATCTAAATGAAGCTTTGCTATATTGCTGACTATATCTAAGAGATGTATACTGTTCCCTAGACTTACTCAGAGCAAGGCAAATGTGTGGTGTATGGATCTTCTAGCAGATGTCATCAGGTCTAAGACAGACTACAGCATGCTCAGTCTCAGAGTTCTTAAATTAATCTCAAATATTACTGTTGGGATAGCTTGCAGAATGAAATTTCTTGTCATCTGATTATTCCAGGTAACACCCCCCCACTGCTGAATGCTAGCAGCATTTAATATCTACCTGTGAAAATACATAGACAAGGACGTTTCCCAAGATCTGTGCAGCTGTTCTGTTGGAAGTCATAAAAAATAAAAACCTTCGCAAAACAATACAGAAAGATCTCTAATTCCAGACATTGTCTGTTACTGCACTGAAACTGAAAGATAACATCTTTTTATGGCCTGGTCATAAAGTAATTTAATTTCAGCTATTTTTCTGAAGTTAACCTCCTGTGTCCCAGTTGCCACTATTAACTTATATACATTAAAACAGTTACAATACTGCAGGTACAGTACTGTTCTATTCCAGTAGGGCAAGATGTGGTGAATTTTAAGCACTTTGCAAAAACCTTTTCAACACACACGTCTGTACCAGCAGTTTGATATACACATAGCATACAGTTCTAAGGATACTGATATTCACAAATGACAATTTACAAAATTCCAGATAGCTGGGCTTGCAATATTCCCCTTTACCACAAGCAGTACAGTACAAACAGAGTTTCTTTAACAAGTGCAGGCTGAAAAACAGTGATAAATTCAACAAAATAAATAAATGCAGCACAGAAGTGTTAAGTATCACTGAAACAGAGCAAGTGCAAAAAAAGACATATCAGCTTTGTAGATCCAGATGGTTTTAGAAGCAATCCAAGCCAGACAAAAGGAAGCTCTGAACAAATGTGCCTCACATATTTGACATTTATTTTGCAGGTACCCAACCAAGTATTCCAGAGGTGTGGTTAACAAAGACTGCTGATAACTGGAAGCTGGGTATGTTATCTGTTCATCCACCAGTACTAAGCAGCTCCAACTATGACTGCAATGCATGCTTACAGGGTGCATTGAAAATTGCCTCAATATAGTAGCAATCAACAAAGAAAGGTCCTCACAGTTCATGTATAATAAATGGTATCCCCCTTCAGACAGATGACTCATGGAAGACCTGAGTGTTTATGGGGACAGCTCTGTCATTCCATAATTGTGGTTTCATCATAGTCAAGAAATCCTATCTGGCTCAGATATTTTCCAAGGGAATATCTTTACAATCCAAATAAGTCATCCTACAGCAATACTCTTTCCTTATGAAACCGACTGATTACACTGCATGCAGTATGTACAAATCCACTCATATTACAAAGGTGGAAAGACCTCAAAGAGCTCTAAGAAAATTAAAGGGCTTAAACCCAATTAAAGGGCGTAAACCCTTAAATTATCCCACCAGATTAGCACAGCTCTCCTTACACTCAGTAGTCTACCAAGTGATCTTCTGACTCAAGAAACAATCTTATTTTACTCTCCATTTCCTCACAAAGGCATTGGCCCTGTGAATACCTGCAGTGGGACCTAAATCTATACCAAGAAATAAACAAGACTTGCTGAAGTGAGAGGTTCCTACCTCAATGTATTTCCAGACTAAGGACAAGGAAACACATTTATGCCACAGTTATGTACAGCCTTGCAAGATTTGATAGAGGAGTGTTATTAATGTTTGTAAATAGTGGCAAAGATGTTTACCTATGTCTACTTAAAGTTAATATGGATAGGAATAGGTGCTCATGACTGATTGGCTTATATTGTTCATATGTTATGTAGGCATGGTTAAAATGTGTGTGCACGCCGAACTATCATGCAGTTTGTGTACCTGCCACCAGACTTGCACTAGTCTCTGGTAGATGTTGTGAATTGCGATTGTGCACCTGACTTCTGTAATGTGTAGTGTTACTGGCCGTGTGTACTTCACAAATGCTAAAACTTTACAGGCTAGCTACCAGCTGAAAACACAGCTATGACAAATGCACTAAAAAATCAAAGAATGATTATCTGTCCTGTAATGTTTGCTTTGAGACACCATAAAAGATATCAAATTATGGGAACTTGTCATTATTCCCATTTTGGCTCTCAAGAAGAATTTCTTTTCATCCGTGACTCCAACACAAATGGGTTATGATTGGTGACCCCCCTTAATACTCTATGTTATGTGAGTTGTCACGATTCTTACCTTCATGGTTGTTTTATTGTTGTAATCCCTCCTTCTGTGATTTTTCAATATTTTTTCATGGCTTACAATCATTTTTACTTTTTTTACTGTAATTTTTCATTGAGTGACTGTAATTCTTTGTGCAATACCCACTGACCCTTGTTATGTTAGGCATTGCACTAAAGCTGGCAGTTCAGTGCGTGAAGGAATTTTGGGGACTGGGTGTTTCTTCTTGTGAAAGTACTAATGTCCACGTTATTAGTTTAACTTTTGATGATTGAATTCTAAATCCTTAGAAGATTTACCCTTAGAGTTTGACAGAGGGTTCAGATGACAGCAATGTTGATGGTGATAGGGCTCCATACCTTAGAGAATTCCTGCTTTAAAAGGAAGACTTGGCCAGTGACCTTGTAGGTTATCCTATGCTCTTATAGATACTTGACACAAACTGTGCTGTACTCTCCTCAGCTTTACGTTAATAAAATTCACTTTACTGCCATCTGTATAAAATCCTTTGGGCCCTAACTTTGTTAGGGTAAACACATATTCTGCTCTATCTTTGAATGAGTTTTCATATTGTGTTGCCTGTATTGTGATTATTGTATGTTTGTATGTATGTGTTGTAGCTCATCCGGTCAGGATAAAACAGATGAACAGTTGTGGGTTCGGTTCAAGCAGCTTTATTATAAACAAACACATCAGGATTAGGACCTAGTAACTTAAACGTAGATAAACTTATAAACAGAGTGAATACTGCACTCATATATGTTAACACTCTGGGTGTTCACTCCAAATGGCACTGCTGCCTGCACGTGCTCTCCATTTATATGCACGTGCCCTCACTTTGAAATGCTTCTTAAAGTCACAACACACAATGTTCTACACAATGCCCTACCACTGGACCAGTAATCAAGAAGCCTCAATCCTCACCACTAGCACCAGTGGGGGACATACCCTGGAAGGATAATAAGAGCATAGTATTTCCAGACGCAGCTCTCTGTATCAAGTGTAATTTCCCTTAAGATCAAACAGAGACCATAATCAGTTTGGGGTTAGTTTCTCCCTCTTTCTGCAGATCCCCAGTAAGACTCCCCACTGGCACAGCTATAGAGTTGAGCTCTCAGCTGAGTGACCAAGCCAAGACGTACCAGCACCCTCTCTGTCCAACCACTGCTTCATGTCCCTGCCTAAGTAGCTGACACACACATTGAGGTTTGATGTAGAAACACACCTGGGAGAGGCTAGCACAGGTTTATTAGCTATGCCCCCTTCTTCCCAGACTATAAGGTAGTTACCACTGCCACAACAAGTCAACTCCTTATCAGCTACTTTATAGCCCATAAGAAAGTGTGTCCAATCTTACTGTGTAATATTAATCCAAATAGTAGTCTAACCAAGAGCAAGGCTCGAAACTTAAATATCTCTACACAGATCAGCCACAATATAGGTTTAAATATATTTAATAAATAATAAAACAACAAGACAATACTAAACATATATTCACAGTGTCGGTTCAAAACCACATGAAATATTTAAAACATTGCAGGACATTCTCAAAGAAAAATATCTAAACTAAGCTTCGCTATATTACTGACTATATATGAAAGAATTACACTGTTCCCCAGAAACTTACTTCGTTAGAGCAAGGCAGATGTGGTAAATGGTTCTTGTCAGGTCCAAGATCAAATACAGAATGCCCTGTCTCACTCTGAGACTTTAAATTAATATCTCAAATATTACTGCTGGAATAGCTTGCAGAATGACATTTTTTTGTCATCTGATTCTATCTCAGATGAAACCCCCACTGCTGGAAGGTGACGGTATTTAGCATGTACCTGTGAAAATACATAGACCTCATATCTATGGCATATGCTGGAAGTTATAAAACAATTACATTCCTCCACATTTCAAGACTACTAATTAGTTCATCCTAAAGAAAATACAGGGAGCTCCTTAGTACAGACATAATTTCTTGCTACATTGAAACTGAAAGATACCATCTTTTTTGGCCTAGCCATAAGGCAATTTAATTTCAGCTATTTTTCTGAAGTTAACCTCCTGCATTCCAGTTGCCACTATTAAAATATATACATTTAGATAGTTACAATAGTGCATGTACATTTCAGTTCTTTTCCAGTAGGGCACACTGTGGTTACATTTTAAGCACAAGCACGTTATAAAATACTTTTTAACACACGTCTGTACAAGACAGTTTGATATACATATGGCAAACAGTTCTAATACAGTTGTAACAAGTGTCTTATATAAATCATGTTGAGATTCACAAATGACATTTTCAAAATTCCAGATTGCTGTGCAGGCAGTATCCTGTTTTCTCACAGTATGTATGCATGCACATTACTTTCTCTCTGTATCCTGTGGAGTTTTTCTCCCCAGGCCTCTGCTGACAAGGTTTTTTCCACCCAGATTTTCCTTGTCAACAAAATAAATCGATAAATAAACCCTCTCTAATCCACCACTCAGGTTGTCCTCCATACAGCCTAAGTGACCATCTACCAACCTGCATCCTAAGGCACTGTGACAGTCCCACTAAAACTATAATATACAAACAAATACATAATACAAGAAACCTCCTCAGATGCTTTTAACATACTTCTAAAGAATTGTGACTGGTCCCTCCTGAAGCATCTCTCACTAGACTTAACAGTACAATATTTCAACAATACATTTGACATACTAAATTGCTTAGCTGCCATTAAGAAGCTTAGAACAAAAGCTAGCAACCAGGCAACTATTAAAACAAAGGGACAAACTCTGGTCACATCATCAAGCCAAAAAAAAAAAAAAAAAAACAAAGCTTCCTTTGATAGCTGCTGCTACTTAAAGCTAACTAAAATACAAATCAAGAATGATAACATCATCTATACCTCAATCCAACACAAGCACCAAAATAACCTGCAATAATTCTGGGGTACAATTAAACAACTTCTACAACCAGAACATAATTCAACCCTATTACCCAACACCCCTAATATTAGAGATAGTATAGCAACCCAATTCAACTCTTTTGTCAACTCAATTTCACTTACAGATCTCAAAAAAAGGATACTCCATCATCCACCCTACCAGGAACAGTCTCCCCAACATATCTAACTTCAACCCATCCAAATAGACAAAATAAAACAATTGCTTACTAAACTAAACCCACAACCCTTGCCACTGATAAACTTCCAAATGAATACCTCAAATTAGCAGCAGATGTCATTTCTTACCCTGTATTTATCTTGATCAATAGATCCACCTCAGATCAGTATATCCCTAAGAGTTGGAAAATTTTCCATGTAATACCTCTCCACAAAGGTGGCCCCTCTACAGAACTTTCCAACTACAGACCAATATCCATACTATCTCCCCTCTCAAATTCTGGAAAAGTGCATCCACACAAAACTTCTTCATCATATATTATCCAAAATTCTTCTAACCAAATCACATGGATTCCTATCCAGTCACAGCACCACTACAGCCCTACTAAGTTTCATCAACATTATTAACCAACTCAGACATGACTGACAACTCGTGTCCTCCATATTTCTAGATATGTCAAAAGCATTTGGCAATATATCACCAGAAGCTCCTATAAAAACTATCAACCCTTGACATATCTAAAGAAACCCTCTCCTGATTCCACAACTATCTTTCCAATCACCAACAAGCTGTTGCATGGCAAAATGGCCTCTCATCCCTGCTACCCATAACTGTCGATGTCTCACAAGAATCCATACTTGGCCCACTTTTCTTGGTCTTGACAAATTACACACTGCAACCAACCATGCCACAGACATTCAATACACAGATGGACTCCACTGTCATCTGCACTGCACTCACCCTGCCATTCTTTCAAGACATCACCCAAAAATCCTTTTCTGCCATTGAAACTTATCTACACAACTACCAACTCATACTAAACCCCAATAAAACCAAATTAATGCTCTTTCTTAATCACAAATTACAAAGCCTTAGTCAGAACTTTAAAATCACCTCATCCAACAACAGTACAATCAAGCCAGTCTCAGAAACCAAGCTCCAAGTTATCACAATTGATAATCTGATTTGATAAACATGTATCGCTGGTTGTTAAAAAAGACCACATAAAATTAGGTTATCTCTATAGAATAAAAAACCCTTCCTCATCAACTCATCCAGACAACCTATTGCCAGAACCCACCTAATATCCACACTAATGTATGCCTCCCCTATTTTCACAAACCTCAAAAAACAGACCTGAACAAGCTAGAATAATGCTACGATAAAATAGCCAAATTTGTCCCTAACCTACCTCATAAGACCCATCACTGCACCACCCTCAGACAGCTAAAATGGCTTGAACTACCCAACATCCTATCCCTAAACCAACTGTAGCCCACTCCATCATATATAAACCTGACAAATAGCCATCTCTCCAAACTCTATTACAAGCCCACACCAATAGCAGACACCTGAGATCCTCTAAGAAATTACTGAAGGTCTCTAAATCTAATGACTCTCTACTCATACCAAGTCTCTAGAGAATGGACGTCCATTCCACAGAATATACTTAACACAAGTAATGCCACTCAATTTAAAAACCTACTTAAGTCTCATCCAAGTGACACCTGCCTATGTTCCTGTACTACCCCAGGCTAAACAGACCTTTCCTCCCACACACACTCTCCTCCTCACCTAATTTCTCATATTGCCCCCCGATCCTAAGATTTTATAATAATTTCTTACATTGACTGGCCTCGTTTTAACTGTGTATAACAAAAGGCCTACTGATTATTGTGTACTATGTGTAAAACAAACCACTCTCTCACTGTGAACTATAAAACCAACTGTGGTCTTATACTTAACTCATATGTACAACAAATGTGTAACAACTGTTTGTTATTTTTGTGTAACCTCTTATTTAGATCTTAAATTAGTTATTTGTATAATTAACTTGTGTATATGGAGCATTTCTCCCCAGGCCCCCTCTGAAAATGGGGTTAGTCCAATTGGACTCCCCTGGTTAAAAGTCAAATAAAAAAGTAAATTTGGGAAATCACAAATATGGTTTCTACTATGATACAATAAATTTCTTCTCCAGAGACCTGTACCTCATTACCACAATCAACAGAACATGCTGGAGGGACAGGTTCATAATCCAGAGACTGCCCATGAATGGAATAGACTTCCCATACATGTCAAACAGAGCACCTCACTGACCCTCTTCTAGAGAAATCTTGATGAGTGGATGGGAAACAGAAAATTCACCCCAGGGATCACTACAGTGGCTCTACTCAACAGAGGCACTGGGAAATAAGGTCGGGTGGCACGATGCCAGGGTAATCCTATGGATTAGGCATGTAAAGGCTCCAGGGCTATTAGCCTAGTACACACCTATGAGCCTATGAACCTATAATTAGTAAATTAAATATATATATATATATATATATATATATATATATATATATATATATATATATATATATATATATATATATACACACACACACACACACACACACACACACACATACATGCGCACACACACACACATACATGTTTTCTAAACTGGTAAGTGCATTCCTTTGATTTTGTGGCTCCACTTGCTGTTGTCACAGTGGTGCACAGTTTTTGTTACCATTTTAAGTGGTACCATGTTCACGGTAAAGTGTTTTTGTCTGGAATGAAGGGGACAGAGTGAACGCTGTGGATCGGTTTGAAATTAGGAATGAGCACCCACCCTAATGATCTGTACAAAAGCTGTGTTACACATTGCTACAGACACAGACACACATGCACACACAGTTGTGCTTGGGAAAAGTGAAATTTAGAGCATTGACTGATTTCTTCTGTATATGAAGAGAACTGCTTTGTTTTGCTTTTCTAAAAATGTATTTTTGAAGAAAAATGTAGTAAGAAACTAAGACAGGATATGCAGTGCAGTTTCTGAGGGAAGAAAAGGTTATTCCTGAAACTATTTAGAAGGTGATAGAGACAGAAAGAAATGATGATAGTGCTGGATGTAGATCACATATATAGGTTATGATGTGCAAGTGTGTGTGTGTGTGTGTGTGTGTGTGTGTGTGTGTGGTGTGGTGTGTGTGTGTGTGTGTGTGTGTGTGTGTGTGTGTGTGTGTGTGTGTGTGTGTGTGCATTATTCTGCACAGCTGAGGGGTATACACAGCACAGGTATCATATCTTGGCTTTGATGCCTGAAAACTATGCATACATGAGTAACTATTTCAACAGAAGCAAAAAACAGTGTTCTTAACCTTTTTAAAAAGCAACTGCCAAAGCACGTCTGCCTACAGTGCAGCACACAGGCCCTCCCTGTTTCACCATTGCACAAACTGCACATGCCTGCCTGTACTGCATGCACACAGGCACTCCATGTTTCACCATTGCACAGACTGTATATGCCTGCCTGCAGTGCAGCACAGACACTCTCTGTTTCACCATTGTACAAACAGCACATGCCTGCCTGCAGTGCAGCACACAGTCAATTCCTATATCACCACTGCACAAACCACACATGCCTGCCTGTAGTGCAGGCACACAGACACTCCCTGTTTCACCATTGCACAAACTGCACATGCCTGCCTGCAGTGCAGCACAGACACTCCCTGTTTCACCATTGTACAGACAACACATGCCTACCTGCAGTGCAGCACACAGACAGTCCCTATTTCACCATTGCACAAACAGCACATGACTGCCTGCATTGCAGGCACACAGGCACTTCCTGTTTCACTATTGCACAAACCACATGTGCCTGTCTGCAGTGCAGGCACACAGACACTCCCTATTTCACCATTGCACAAACCTAACTGCAACTCCTTAAAAAGCAGTGCAATATGTGTAAAACACTCAGTGCAATGTTGATTAGAACAAAACTCATTCTGAATGTATTTCCATTGTGTGACAAGTTGAAGCTCAGATAGAATTAATAGCAAGTCCCTCAAAAAAGCTTGCCATGCTTCAATATTTGTAGTTCTAGCACTGTTAACCTAACATGGCATCATGCTGGGGGGTAGAGTTTCACAGAAAAATAAGTTTCAGAATGCCTAAAGAAGCTCTGCCTTAAGAGTTTCGGCTAGGAAATAATTCCACCAAATAAAATCAAACAGTTTCCACCATGGTAAGTGATACAGATATTGTAACAGGTAAATCAAGAACAGAGCACTTAAGAATCGATAACAAATCACTTTAAAATATCCTTTAAACCAAGCTGGAGCATGAAAGCTAAAGTTAATTCATCCCAACATTCCCTTGCTTAAAAAGGTTGCCAAACTTTCAAATATCTAATTCCAACCAGTTACCATGAATGTAAATTTCTTAAAGTCTTAACACATAATAGGTTCATAGGTTCATAGGTTCATAGGTTGGTACTAGGCTATTGGCCCTAGGGCCTATATAAGCCTAGCCAAAAACGTACCCTGGCTTCGCCACCCAAGAAAATAATTTTCCTGTGCCCCTGTCGAGCAGAGCCCCAGATTATGTTTTACTACGGTATTTCTGATAATCTTTTGCTTGATGGCAAATACTTGTGCTCATAAAGATGGTCTGATAATTTGCAAGCAGTTGTCCCACATAGTAACTGCTACAATAAGGTAAAAAAAGATATTATTGACTGTGTAAGTGTAACAACCTCATAGCATAGCCTCACTCTACATTCCCCCAGGCGACAATATCCCCACACTGGAAGATATCCTCTCCTGGTTCTCTTCCAATATTTCTAACGAAACCATCATCATGGGAGACACTAACATCAATTGGTCCACCATTCAATCCCATACCCCCTCTATTAAAATCAACCTGTATAACTTCACTCAACTCATCAACTCCACTACTAGGCCCTCTAAAGACTTTTCTTCTGGCAGTACTATAGATTGGATATTAGTCTCTCACCCCCACAATTACCCTGATAGTGGAATTCTTCCTGACTCCCTAAGCGACCACCTTCCCATCTTTGCCACATGCCTCTTTTCTTCCCTACAAGTTTCTCATAACTACATCACTTTCAGAGACAAAAAAACTTCAACCCAGAAGCCTTCTCTAACTCCCTAAAATGCCTTAACTGGTACCCACTAAAAACTCTTCCCCTGGAAAGTGCTATCACTCACTTTAATTCCACTTTCTTAAACCTATTAGATACACATGCTCCCTTAAAAACCAGAAGAATAAAAAACAAAACTACCCCTTGGCTAAGTAAAAATACACTAACAACCATGCGACTAAGAGATAAAGCCTGGGCACGCTATCTGAAGCACAAATCTCCCACTACTCTTAATGACTACAAAACTCTTTGTAACTCAGTAAAAAAGCTTATCATAGCAGACCGACACAACTATTACTCTTCTCTTCAAAGTAAATACAAAAATGACCCACAAAACTTCTGGAGAGGTATAACCTCCCTCTTAAAACCTGGTACAACTGAAAACCCAAACCCCAACCCTAGTGTATAAGACAATGACCTTGCCACCGAGTTTAACTCTTTTTTCACTGACTTCATTTCCAAACGAACCTCTTCCTTCTCCTCCAACCATCCACCTCCAACTCCCCCCCCCCACACTCCTCCTCCTTCTCCACTCTGTCATCCTACTACCTCCCAACCACTTAGATTCTCCCTGGAACCAATCCCTACTTCCACTATAAAAAAACTCCTGAAAAAGCTAAAACCTTGCACCAATGCCCCCGATAACATCCCCTCACACTTCCTCAGTATAGCTGCAGATGCTATCGCCCTGCCAATTAGTATCCTAATCAACCGCTCCATCCAAGAAAGTCACGTTCCTCAAATCTGGAAAAAGACTTATATAATTCCCTGCCATAAAGGAGGAAATAATACTAGCGTTACCAACTTCTGCCCCATTGCTATCCTCTCTCCTATTTCAAAAATTCTAGAGAAATGTATTACCTTCAACTCCTTCCCTACTTACTAGACAACAACCTACTAACTTCTACTCAACACGGCTTCTGTCCCAATCACAGCACTATGACAGCCCTCCTATCATTCCTCGAAAATGTGAACAAGGCTAGAGACTCTGGCCTCACTGTATCTACCATTCTACTTGATCTCTCCAAAGCTTTTGACACTATCTCCCATAACTTACTTCTAACTAAACTCTCCAAGCTAAACCTTTCACCTTCTGCTCTAAATTGGTTCACCAGCTATCTCTGAGACAGGCATCAAGCTGTTAAGTGGAAAAAATCCATCTCCTCTTTCCTTAATAGCCCCACAGGTGTTCCACAAGGTTCCATATCAGGACCCCTTCTCTTTAATATCTTTGTAAATGACTACTATCACTCTATCCCCTATGCTAACATCATCCAATATGCAGATGATTCTACAATCATCTGTGCTTCATCTTCCATTCCAACTTTCCAAAAACTGACTCAAGATGCCTTCTCCACCACAGAACAGTGGATGAAAGACAACCATCTTGCACTTAATGCAGCTAAATCAAAACTAATGATATTCACCCCCTCTAAAACCAACACACTGGATCAACAACCATTCTCCATCACCAGTCAAAATAATAACCCACTTGAACTGGTAACTGAAGCCAAGCTTCTAGGAGTCCAAATTGATAATAACCTTACTTTCAAGTCCCATCTACTACAAAACATTAAAAAAAACACCAAAAACTAGGCCTGCTGTATCGTCACAAACAATTCCTCTCACCTACTACCAAACTCACTCTCTCTACCACATTTTTCTTACCCTCCCTCCTTTATGGTGCCCCTCTTTTAACTAATCTACAATCATCTCTCAAAACAAAACTTTCAACCTGTTATAATAAAATAGCCAAATTTGCCACTAGCAATAAATCTTCAACGCATCACTGTGTACCACTCCACAAACTAAATTGGCTTGAACTTCCCAACTACCTCTCCTACACTCAACTAACATATGCACACAAACTCATTTTTCAACCATCCCTCAGTCCCTCCCTGTCCGCTACCTTTAAAATTCACCATACTCAAAGACTTCTTAGATGTACTAATCAAAACCTAATAGAAGTCTATAGACCCCATCGTCTCCCAGGACATAACCTCCTCTCCTTTTCACTAGCACGCCTATGGAACTCCCTCCCACCCTCCATTCGTACCATCACTAGCCTTCCTACCTTTAAAAAATCACTCCACTCCTACCTATCATCCACATGGGAATGCTCCTGCTCCTACCCCACATAATCTTTCTATACTCTCTACTGTATTCCACCTTTTACTCTCTCTACCTCATACAGTCACCTATTCCTTAATAGTTCCTATCCTCCTGAAAGCCTTGTGCACCTATCTACTCCCTTCCTTATCCATGTGCCTGTGATATAATTTGATTTCAACTTTAATATGTTTTATTATTTGATTGTGTTAATGCTTAACTTTACTCATTGTAACCACTGTACCTCATGATGTCATGTACAATAATGTGGATGTAAATCTCTATAATATGTAATCTGTAATGAAGCTTTTCTCCCCAGGACTCCATTGAAAATGGGTTATCTTGGCCCAATGGACTATCCTGGTTAACCAACAGCAAATAAATAAATAAATAAATAAAATAAATAAATAACCCTTAATAGTGAAACAGTTTCATTGTTTGCAGGAGGTGCTGCCTGAAAATGTAACTCTCATCTGCGCATGTGTTTATGGTTATATCTTTAGCTATTTTACTCTCGTATTTTTGACAGAGCAGGACTGGTTTTCTTATAATCAATCACTTTAGATTTGTTAGTTATCCCATTTAGTGGCATAAAAAACTTGTCTGACAAGTTTATATAGGTGATTATACCTGATGTCATGCTGTCCTCCTTTGAAAAAGGAAAAAAAAGTTTGCATTTACAGTCCTCACCCCCCAAGATTGGGACAAATTAATAAACATACATTGTGAACACAGATTATGGAAAGGTGACAAGGTGACCCAGTCCTTTACAAGTGTGTTCTCTTCTCTTTAACCCAATAATGCTCAAGAAAGCAATTGCATGTTGCCCAGTGTAAGGTGAAACTCCAATGGCAAAAGAAACACACCAGACTCCTCCAGAAGACCACAACTGAAGTGAATGGACTTGAAGCAGCACAACTGAATTATCAAGTATAGCTTAATTTCTAAGCAATTTTGCCTTCAGTAAAGACATCAGAGAAAAACAGAACACAGGAAACAAATCTATTTAAATACACCTCCAAAAAGGTATATAACCAATAAAAACCCTCATCTACAAGTGTAGCAGCATTTAAAGTGGTAGTGCATATACACAAAACACAAATACATACACATATAAAACAGACATAAAAAACATAAAACTCGAGAATATATAGATGTATCATATAATAAAGCCAACATCTTATTTGCGTAAAAGAAGAAATTAATTATAACAACCCCCCCTTATCTGGTTTCATAGCACAAATCTCCTTACTGCCCTTAATCTGGACCAACAATTCTTTGTTTAGACGTTGTCATTTACTTTATCACTGTTATTCAACAAATGTCTGAATTTACCCTCAGAAACTCTCTCAAAAACAAATCATAGGGCAGCAAGGTGGTACAAATGTACTCTTCCTTTTCAAAACCAAGGAACTATTGGTGGGGAGGGGGGGGTGAAAACTTAACAACATGTAAGGTTAAGTTGTCTAACAGTTTAAAATGCAATAATACTTGTATTTAAAGACAGGCACAAACTTAAACCCTTTTCAAAATGGGTAACGTGTGTACTATCAGTTAAATGTAACTATAATTAAACACTCCAAAGCCATCATTCGTAACCAGAGTTGTCTGATACCTCAGTGCCATTTGTAATGAAAGGGCCGAGGCCTATATTAAAAGCACGTCCCTGCTGCCTTTCATAACAAATAAGCACCTTCTTTGATGGTGCTGCTTAGGTTTGGGATAAGCACGTTTTTTGTTTTACTCTTGTTTATCCCCAAGAATTTTTTTCTGTTTCTTTTTTTATTATTTTTTACAAGATTGTCAAACTTTTAAAAAAATCTTAAAATATTCTTGTGAAAAAGATGGACCCGTCTCAGTATTGTTGTGTAATTGTAGTGCTGCGCTCTCCAAAACCTGCATTTTACGCTCATTGTCAGTGTTACATGATTTTATTATTCTGAAGAAGTGCATAGAGTTGGACAAAGTACTTAATTTTGCAATAAAAAATGCAAGCTGATATTTCAGTGCGGACTGCATTCCTTTCTTCATTTTGCTTGGACTATTTCATAGTTCTCAGCTTTTACTTATAGGTTCATAGGTTCACTTATCCAGACTGAGACAGGTCTGGTGTTTGGAGGTTCCGTATGCCCTGGTTGACTAGTTTCATAATGTCTTTCCATAGTTTTGCATATTAGGCTGGTCAGACTTTTGGGTCTGTAATCACTGGGGAATGACTGTAGCTGTTCTTCATTTGCTTGGTAGAAAACCTGAAGTGAGGGTGAGATTGAACAGTGTTAGGAGTGTTTCTAAATCTTGCTTCATGAATTTAATATCCATCCAGGGATATTGTCTGGACCCATTGTTTTTAGCTTTTGAAAGCACTTTTAGGACTTGGTCTTGTGCAATAGCTTAATGCAAACCAGTTTCAGGTATATCTTGGGGAATACACACAGGGGGGGAGAGAGGGGTAAAGTTAGAACTAAATTTATCAGCAAGTAGCTTTGGTATATCTTCAGCCTCATTTTAGGTAACATAGTTCAAAATCAGCTCAGCACATTGCTGCATTGTGCTTTAATCATGAACATAACTAAAAATAGCTTGTGATTGTCTTTGGCTTGAGTAGCTATTTTAACATCAAACTTGGCGTTGGTGGATTTTATTAAGCTCCTAAGTTGTTTGTTTATTTATTTAATCTTCTTACTTTCGGTCAAAAATATTTTCCTTTTATTACAAAGCTTGCTGATATGGTTTCACAATGCAAGCTTATTTCTAAGGTTTGCTCTGCCTTTTGTTACAAAGCTTGCTGATATGGTTTCACAATGCAAGCTTATTTCTGGGGTTTGTCTGCCTTTTGTTACAAAGCTTGCTGATATGGTTTCACAATGCAAGCATATTTCTGGGGTTTGCTCTGCCTTTTGTTACAAAGCTTGCTGATATGGTTTCACGATGCAAGCTTATTTCTGAGGTTTGCTCTGCCTTTTGTTACAAAGCTTGCTGATATAGTTTCACAATGCAAGCTTATTTCTGAGGTTTGCTCTGCATTTTGTTACAAAGCTTGCTGATATGGTTTCACAATGCAAGCTTATTTACAATTATATATTTTTATTTTTTATCTGCTTATTTTTAGCTGCTTATTTTTAGCTGTTTATTTGCTTACATGTTGGCATGTTTTATTTTTTATCTGTTTTATTTGCTATGTTTCTTATGTAACCTTTTATGCCTTTTTGTGAAAGTGTACAACTAATGGAGCTTTTCTCCCCGGGCCTCTACTGAAAATGGACATATATCCAGTTGGACTAGCCCGGTCAACAAATGTAAAATAAAATAAAATAAATTATTTCTGGGGTTTGCTCTGCCTTTTGTTACAAAGCTTGCTGATATGGTTTCACAATGCAGGCTTATTTCTGGGGTTTGCTCTGCCTTTTGTTACAAAGCTTGCTGATATGATTTCACAATGCAAGCTTATTTCTGGGGTTTGCTCTGCCTTTTGTTACAAAGCTTGCTGATATAGTTTCACAATGCAAGCTTATTTCTGGGGTTTGCTCTGCCTTTTGTTACAAAGCTTTTTGATATTATGGTTCCACCATGTGGGCTTGTTTCTGTGGGTTTGCTCTGCACTTGATCCTACATGGTACTGCTGCAGCTGTTTATTTGCTTACATGTTGGCATAGTGTGGTAATACATATTTCTGGGTATTCAGTGGAGTTAGCTGGGTTTGGTGAGGATTTGAAGCTTGACAATGTATCACATACCAGTAGGTAGTTTGTCTTAAAGAAATTTCTAAAGGTACCTTGAGTGGAAGGGATCTCTGATTTCAATTTTATTTTGAAGGAGACTGCTTTATGGTCAGACCTAACATGTGATGAAGATGCCCCCATGTTAGTAAGGGCAAGATCCAAGATCTAATTTTCCATAGTCAGTACTCTGAGTAATTATTTTGGGGCAATTGTATTGACAAAGTCCAGGAGTCTCTGTGTTTGTGAACTAGTGGTGGTGTAGGTATCCTAGTCTATAGTTGGATAGTTTAGATCACCTAGGAAAATGTTAGTTGGCTTAATATTCAGTGACTCTAGTTTCTTCAGATAGACATTGTGGCTTTCTTGAGTCATGAAGGAAGTTCTATAGCTAGCTAATATATGGTACGAGAACTTTCTGATGGTTACTTGAACATGAAGAAACTCTATTGCACCGTGCTGCTTTACCAGCCTTGATGAGAGTTTCACTTGGCTCTAGATCAAAACACGTCCACCTTTTAGCCCTCAGGTTCAGTAGCTAGTCTAAATGTGTGGAAGGCATTATAGCCCTGCATAGGAGGAGTGCTCTCCATTGTTTTAAATCATGTTGCAATTGCTACATTGATGTCAATGTTCTCCAGTGTGAGAAGGGATTATAGAGAGGGGAGTTTTTTGCTCAGCCTCCTAGCATCAATCAGTAACACCTTCATATTTTCCTTTGCTTGTTTCAGGGCTTGTATGGTGTGAAGTTTCTTGTTAAGGCTCCTAGCATTGACAGTAACACCTTCATATTTTCCTTTGCTTGTTTCAGGGCTTGTATGGTGTGGAGTTTCCTGCTGAGACTCCTGACATCGATCAATAACACGTTCATATTTTCCTTTGCTTGTTTCAGGGCTTGTAGGGGGGGATGTTTCGGCTCAGGCCACTAGCATCGATCAGTAACACCGTCATATTTTCTTTTGTATAAGGGCTTGTAGGGCCAGGAGTTTCCTGTTCAGGCTCCTAGCATCGATCAGTAACACTTTCATATTTTCCTTTGTTTGTTTCAGGGCTTGTAGAGAGTGAAGTTTCTTGGTCAGGCCCCTAGCATCAATCAGTAACACCTTCATAGTTACCTTTGTTTGTTTCAGGGCTTGTAGGGAGGGGAGTTTCCTGCTCAGGCCCCTAGCATCGATCAGTAACACCTTCATAGTTACCTTTGCTTGTTTCAGGGCTTGTAGGGAGGGGAGTTTCCTGCTCAGGCCCCTAGCATCGATCAGTAACACCTTCATAGTTGCCTTTGCTTGTTTCGGGGCTTGTAGGGAGGGGAGTTTCCTGCTCAGGCCCCTAGCATCGATCAGTAACATCTCCATATTTTCCTTTGCTTGCTTCAGGGCTTGTGGGGAGGGGTTCTTGTTCAGGTTCCTAGCATCGATCAGTAACACCTTCATATTGTCCTTTGCTTAGTTCAGGGCTTTGTAGGGAGTGGAGTTTCCTGTTCAGGTTCCTAGCATCAAGCAGTAACACCTTCATATTTTTCTTTGCTTGCTTCAGGACTTGTGGGGGGGGTGGGTTCTTGTTCTGGTTCCGAGCATCGATCAGTAACACCTTCATATTTTCCTTTGTTTGTTTCAGGGCTTGGAGGGAGTGGAGTTTCTTGTTCAGGCTCCTAGCATCGATCAGTAACACCTTCATATTTTCCTTTGCTTGCTTCAGGGCTTGTGGGGGGGTGGGTTCTTGTTCTGGTTCCGAGCATCGATCAGTATCACCTTCATATTGTCCTTTGCTTAGTTCAGGGCTTTGTAGGGAGTGGAGTTTCCTGTTCAGGTTCCTAGCATCAAGCAGTAACACCTTCAAATTTTCCTTTGCTTGCTTCAGGACTTGTGGGGGGGGATGGGTTCTTGTTCTGGTTCCGAGCATCGATCAGTAACACCTTCATATTTTCCTTTGTTTGTTTCAGGGCTTGTAGGGAGTGGAGTTTCTTGGTCAGGCCCCTAGCATCAATCAGTAACACCTTCATAGTTACCTTTGCTTGTTGCAGGGCTTGTAGGGTGTGGAGTATCTTGTTCAGGCCCCTAGCATCGATCAGTAACCCCTTCATATTTTCCTTTGCTTGTTTCAGGGCTTGTATGGTGTGGACTCCTGACATCGATCAATAACATGTTCATATTTTCCTTTGCTTGTTTCAGGGCTTGTAGGGGGGATGTTTCCGGCTCAGGCCACTAGCATCGATCAGTAACACCGTCATATTTTCTTTTGTATAAGGGCTTGTAGGGCCAGGAGTTTCCTGTTCAGGCTCCTAGCATCGATCAGTAACACTTTCATATTTTCCTTTGTTTGTTTCAGGGCTTGTAGGGAGTGAAGTTTCTTGGTCAGGCCCCTAGCATCAATCAGTAACACCTTCATAGTTACCTTTGTTTGTTTCAGGGCTTGTAGGGAGGGGAGTTTCCTGCTCAGGCCCCTAGCATCGATCAGTAACACCTTCATAGTTACCTTTGCTTGTTTCAGGGCTTGTAGGGAGGGGAGTTTCCTGCTCAGGCCCCTAGCATCGATCAGTAACACCTTCATAGTTGCCTTTGCTTGTTTCGGGGCTTGTAGGGAGGGGAGTTTCCTGCTCAGGCCCCTAGCATCGATCAGTAACATCTCCATATTTTCCTTTGCTTGCTTCAGGGCTTGTGGGGGTTCTTGTTCAGGTTCCTAGCATCGATCAGTAACACCTTCCCTAGCATCAAGCAGTAACACCTTCATATTTTCCTTTGCTTGCTTCAGGACTTGTGGGGGGGGGGGTTCTTGTTCAGGTTCCTAGCATCGATCAGTAACACCTTCATATTTTCCTTTGTTTGTTTCAGGGCTTGGAGGGAGTGGAGTTTCTTGTTCAGGCTCCTAGCATCGATCAGTAACACCTTCATATTTTCCTTTGCTTGCTTCAGGGCTTGTGGGGGGGGTGGGTTCTTGTTCTGGTTCCGAGCATCGATCAGTAACACCTTCATATTTTCCTTTGTTTGTTTCAGGGCTTGGAGGGAGTGGAGTTTCTTGTTCAGGCTCCTAGCATCGATCAGTAACACCTTCATATTTTCCTTTGCTTGCTTCAGGGCTTGTGGTGGGGGGGGGGTTCTTGTTCTGGTTCCGAGCATTGATCAGTAACACCTTCATATTTTCCTTTGTTTGTTTCAGGGCTTGGAGGGAGTGGAGTTTCTTGTTCAGGCTCCTAGCATCGATCAGTAACACCTTCATATTTCCCTTTGCTTGTTTCAGGGCTTGTAGGGAGTGGAGTTGCTCGTTCAGGCTCCTAGCATCGATCAGTAACACCTTCATATTTTCCTTTGCTTATTTCAGGGCTTTGTTGGGTGTGGAGTTTCCTGCTCAGGCTCCTAGCATCGATCAGTAACACCTTCATATTTTCCTTTGCTTGTTTCATTACATTTGTAGGTTTATCAGGTTGGCATTGCCTAAAAAAATGGGACTATGGTGGTGGACAATGCCTTCGCCAATAATCGAAACTCTGTGGGGAATACATGCTGGCCATCTCTGATGAAGCAGCATGGTCTGTCAGTCATATTCTCCCAGGCTAACAAATATTGGATTCTTTCACACCAAAATCTAAGGCAGTTACTGAAGTTGATTATATTTTGCTCATATTGCAGCATCATCCTTGGAGACGGTAGAATGCTGGTCAGTGTTAAGGTCATATCTGCCTTGGACACATAGTCTGAGAGCTCCTTCATGTCTCTATTTAGTCCAGGGCAGTAAATTTCACATCACTGACACCGGCATGAACTATGACAAGTCCAGTTTGTAAACCCGAAATACTGAAATCTCGAATTTCAGTATTTTGAGTCGAAAATATAGAAATATATATGTAAATATCCAAAAACAAATGCTTGATGCTGATGTCTCAACCAGAGGACACAGTGGAATCCACAAAAGTCAAGAAAAAGTCACTGGAAGAGTCCTGTTACATATCCAAAGGATTTTAATAAAATAGTATAGTAAAAAACACACAAATATCAAACAAGTTAGCGCTTTCGGGTGTTACCCCTTCATCAGACAATGAACAAATGTTACAAAGCACTATTTAAACAAAATACAACCAATCAAAAGTTAATAAAAGACCCGCCTATTTCTTAAGGTGGGCTTAATAGGTACCACATCATTTAAACCTGGGTTCCTGTGTGCAGTGAACTCTATGATCTTCCTAGATTCAACTAACTCAGTATATTGTTTAATGTCCCCTCCCCTCTTGTTCAATCTCACATTTACTATGGCCCTGAAGCCAAAGCAATGAGTAGGATTATCCTTAACATGTCTAAAGAGAGCATTGTGCATGTCATTGTTCCTAATGCTGGATAAATGTTGTAGAATCCTTATTTTAAACATATTGTTAGTCTTACCCACATAAAAACATGGGCAAGACTTACAATTGGCCAAATATACCATGTCTTTGGTTCTACAAGTTGCCCTAGCTTTTAGTGTGAATACTTTATTAGTAATGGGATGAACAAAGGTAGTGTCCTGAAGAATAAAAGGACAGGCCTTACAAGAGCCACATGGCTTACTACCTATTTGTAAAATAGGGGTAACATGATCAGTAACCTGTTCCCCACATAAAATATCTTTTAAACATTTATTCTTTGTAAAACCAAACATAGGGGAGGGACCAACAATGATGTTAATCTTTTCATCACTGGTAAGAATATTCCAGTTTTTCTTTATTATCCCACTAATGTCTTTAGTACTGCTACTATATGTGAGCATAACCTTAGATCTAACATAATTTACTGTTGTCTTCAGAGATGAGTTCAATCTACTATCTGATCGATGCAGCCAAGGCTTATATTTGTGCCCCTTTTTTCTTTATTTTTCTCTAATATACCTTCAACCAAGGCTTCATTATAGCCCCGGTCAATAAATAAACCTTCCATATTGTCTAGTTCCCCATCAAAACAAGTATCATCTGTGCATATCCTAGATATCCTAGCCAGTTGTCCATGCACTATGTTTGAAAAAGTGTAACGCGGATGCATGCTGTCGAAAGTCAAAATTGTATTTTTCCAACATTCCTATTTTAGTATAAGATGTTTCCTTCGTGAACCTAAAAAATTCAGTAGTGGGATGTAGAAATGTAATGAAAAGTTCTAATGTAGTACTGTCCCCCTTCCACAAGATAAAAACATCATCAACAAAAACGCTTATAAAGTCCTATAAATGGTTTCCATACATTGTTGTTGAGAATATATAGACTCTCACAGGGTGTGCCCATGGAGAATAATGTGTTTCTGGGCTTGAAACATATGTATAGGCAGGCACAGGGTGTAGCCATGGGCACACCCTGTGCTAATTCTTATGCTAATTTGGTGCTTTCTTACTGGGAGAGACTATATATTCTCAACAACAATGTATGGAACCCATGGGGGAACTAGACAACATGGAAGGTTTATTTATTGACCGGGGCTATAATGAAGCCTTTGTTAACGGTATATTAGAGAAAAATAAAGAAAAAGGGGGCATAAATATAAGCCTTGGCTGCATCGATCAGATAGCAGATTGAACTCATCTCTTAAGACAACAGTTAATGATGTTAGATCTAAGGTTATGCTCACATATAGTAGCAGTACTAAAGACATTAGTGGGATAATAAGAAAAACTGGAATATTTTTACCAGTGATGAAAAGATTAACATCATTGTTGGTCCCTCCCCTATGTTTGGTTTTAGAAAGAATAAGTGTTTAAAAGATATTTTATGTGGGGAACAGGTTACTGATCATGTTACCCCTATTTTACAAATAGGTAGTAAGCCATGTGGCTCTTGTAAGGCCTGTCCTTTTATTCTTCAGGACACTACCTTTATTCATCCCATTACTAATAAAGTATTCACACTAAAAGCTAGGGCTACTTGTAGAACCAAAGACATAGTATATTTGGCAAATTGTAAGTCTTGCCCATGTTTTTATGTGGGTAAGACTAACAATATGTTTAAAATAAGGATTCTACAACATTTATCCAGCATTAGGAACAATGACATGCACAATGCTCTCTTTAGACATGTTAAGGATAATCCTACTCATTGCTTTGGCTTCAGGGCCATAGTTAATGTGAGATTGAACAAGAGGGGAGGGGACATTAAACAATATACTGAGTTAGTTGAATCTAGGAAGATCATAGAGTTCACTGCACACAGGAACCCAGGTTTAAATGATGTAGTACCTATTAAGCCCACCTTAAGAAATAGACGGGTCTTTTATTAACTTTTGATTGGTTGTATTTTGTTTAAATAGTGCTTTGTAACATTTGTTCATTGTCTGATGAAGGGTTAACACCAAAGCTAACTTGTTTGATATTTGTGTGGTTTTTACTATACTATTTTATTAAAATCCTTTGGATACGTAACAGGACTCTTCCAGTGACTTTTTCTTGACATATATGTAAATATATATGTAGAATCTTTGTTTACCGAATCTGTGTTGTGTTTACTTTAGTGTGCTATTAAGTGTGTGCTGTGACTTTAAGGATTGTGTGCTATGGCGGGCAATGTTCATTTCTGTATGGTGATTTAGGTAGGTGTTCAATTTCTAAGAGTTTTAGTGTAAATGCATTAAAGTTTAATTGTTGTGGGGAGCTGTAGACGTACATATATATATATATATATATATATATATAAGCCAACTATGACATCCCCTAAATGTAATACATACAAACGCTTGTAAAACAATCACCCATTATTTAGGATATCTTGGCATTACTATAGTGAACTGAAAACACACTGGAGCACAGTGCTGATGTCATACACTTTATTCAACTAACATTTATTTTCTGTAACTGAGCTTTTGGACTAACATGCCTTTCATTTAGATTTAATTGGTGAACTGAGATACTTAGCTACTTGTCAAAAAATTGTGGTTTTGAGAAATGAATGGAAAAGTGAAATCAATTGCAATATTAAATGCAGTAAATGTAATTTGTTTGTGTACTTTTGGTTGGATTTTCTATAGGGATAGGCTGGACAATATGCAACAATGTATACAAAATGCACTACTTATGTGTTTATTTAGTTGCATTTTCTAAGTCAGAATGTCCAGGTGTGAAACACATTTCCAGTGGATTCCTAGGATGATAAAAGCACACACAAGAACGGCATGCAGAATAGTAAATAACAAAACAAATGAAACTAATGAGCAGAGACAGGAGATAAGCAGTATCACTAGGTTTAATTACGACGTTATATAGATGGCAGTGAAGGGACATCAGACAATTTGTAATATGGTTGGAGAGCAGTAGAATGGTCACTAAAGGGTATGATATAAGCAAAGGAGCAAAAAGAAGCATGTCTTGGTTGTACCTTCAAATTAGAAATAGATGGTAAGAATAAAATCTAAAAGTCTGTAATTCAGTTGTAACAGTAGAAGTTCATCATTTGAGTGCTTACATATCTAACGGATGATATCGTGGAGTCTTGAATGGGACCATATGATAACATATCTAACGGATGATATCGTGGAGTCTTGAATGGGACCATATGATAACATATCTGACAGGTGATATCGTGGAGTCTTGAATGGGACCATGTGACAGCATAGCTGACGGATGATATCGTGGAGTCTTGAATGGGACCATATGATAGCATAGCTGATTAGCTGATGGATGATATCGTGGAGTCTTGCATGGGACCATATGATAGCATAGCTGACGGATGATATCGTGGAGTCTTGAATGGGACCATATGATAACATAGCTGACGGATGATATCATGGAGTCTTGAATGGGACCATATGATAGCATAGCTGACGGATGATATAGTGGAGTCTTGAATGGGACCATATGATAGCATAGCTGACGGATGATATCGTGGAGTCTTGCATGGGACCATATGATAGCATAGGTGACGGATGATATCATGGAGTCTTGAACGGGACCATATGACAGCATAGCTGACGGATGATATCGTGGAGTCTTGAATGGGACCATATGATAGCATAGCTGACGGATGATATCGTGGAGTCTTGAATGGGACCATATGATAGCATAGCTGACGGATGATATAGTGGAGTCTTGAATGGGACCATATGATAGCATAGCTGACGGATGATATCGTGGAGTCTTGCATGGGACCATATGATAGCATAGGTGACGGATGATATCATGGAGTCTTGAATGGGACCATATGACAGCATAGCTGACGGATGATATCGTGGAGTCTTGAATGGGACCATATGATAACATAGCTGACGAATGATATTGTGGAGTCTTGAATGGGACCATATGATAACATAGCTGACGGATGATCCTACTCTTTCTTTGGTTCGTATCCCCTTTTTCGTCCGCGTGTTGTGCTGTAGCTCCTGTTGAAGCCTAAACGTTCCACATTGGATTGCCCTATCCCTGGTGCACTAATAATTTTGGTCTCTGTGTAACCTCAAGGCAGGCCTCTCTAGTGTGGCTACCCTGGAAGTGCTAAAATCACCTATCTAGTGCTCATTTCATGCACTAGCTTCTCAGTATATTTGATCTGTTGAAGCCTAAACATTCCACATTGGATTGCCCTATCCCTGGTGCACTAATAATTTTGGTCTCTGTGTAACCTCAAGGCAGGCCTTTCTAGCGTGGCTACCCTGGAAGTGCTCCAATCACCTATCTAGTGCTCATTTCATGCACTAGCCTCTCAGTATATTTGATCTGTTGAAGCCTAAACGTTCCACATTGGATTGCCCTATCCCTGGTGCACTAATAATTTTGGTCTCTGTGTAACCTCAAGGCAGGCCTTTCTAGTGTGGCTACCCTGGAAGTGCTCCAATCACCTATCTAGTGCTCATTTCATGCACTAGCCTCTCAGTATATTTGATCTGTTGAAGCCTAAATGTTCCACATTGGATTGCCCTATCCCTGGTGCACTAATAATTTTGGTCTCTGTGTAACCTCAAGGCAGGCCTTTCTAGCATGGCTACTCTGGAAGTGCTCCAATCACCTATCTAGTGCTCATTTCATGCACTAGCCTCTCAGTATATTTGATCTGTTGAAGCCTAAACGTTCCACATTGGATTGCCCTATCCCTGGTGCACTAATAATTTTGGTCTCTGTGTAAACTCAAGGCAGGCCTTTCTAGCGTGGCTACCCTGGAAGTGCTCCAATCACCTATCTAGTGCTCATTTCATGCACTAGCCACTCAGTATATTTGATCTGTTGAAGCCTAAATGTTCCACATTGGATTGCCCTATCCCTGGTGCACTAATAATTTTGGTCTCTGTGTAACCTCAAGGCAGGCCTTTCTAGCGTGGCTACCCTGGAAGTGCTCCAATCACCTATCTAGTGCTCATTTCATGCACTAGCCTCTCAGTATATTTGATGTATGTCCTTTTTTATTTATTTGTTAATTATATGGTAAACTTACGAGAGTGGCACTCACGCGGACCCCCCCCCCCAAGGTCGTTTTGCACCCTTTCAGTATATCTCCCCTCTGTTAGTTACCTTTTGCCTCTGCAATATTCCTTTTTTCTTTTTTCTTTCCTTACTTTCAGTATATCTCCCCTCTGTTAGTTACCTTTTGCCTCTACAATATTCCTTTTTTCTTTTTTCTTTCCTTACTTTATTCTACACCTTTGCCTCGAAAGCCTGATATTATTCAGTGTCTGATAACCTCTCATAACTAAATTATCCCTCCTTTCTCTTTCTTCTTTCATTTCACTTTGGTCTAACCTTTTCTTCTCCTACCAAGCTTTTGCTTTTCTGCATTGCTTGTATCCTAAAGTTAGGTTGCTGCTAGACTCATACTCCCTATCTTGCTCTCCCCTAACTAGCCACCTTCTTGTATACCACTTGCCATCTTTATTTTCCAGTACCACCTACATTGTAGTTCCTTCTATACAGTTCATTACTATTACCTGGCCAAGCTCCTTGTGCCGCAGCTCCCTTGCTGGGCTGATTGGCCACGCTCTCTCCACTAGTTGTTTCTGCCCCGCTCCGCTCCCCTCCCTACCCCCTTATCCCACCCACCCCACGCACCTCTACATTTATACTTCTTACACCACACCCCTTCCTACACCACACCTATCCTAACTAACTTTCCAATCCTTATAACCCCTCCTACTCTACATTCCCTACTATCCTGCATACTCTCCTTGCTTTCCTCATCACCCTTACACGTTTCACTTATACATTCTAATCTTTCACCATTTTTCTCCTTTTTATACCATAGTTTCCATATTTACTTACCTTTCCTTATTTATACCATAGTTTAGTCTTCACCTTTGTACCTAAGTAGCTCTCACCTACCCTTCACTATGTCATCCAAAACTCATACTACCTTATCCAAAACCTCTAACACTAACACTATCCTAACTAAACTACTACTCCTGCTTATTCATTTCCTACTTCTCACACTACCCTATCTTCTTACCTCTTATGAACAAAACAATAATTGCCACATTAGCTATTCTCTTAAACAAACAGCCTCAGATCTTACATCTCACAAGTTAACTCACTTAAATATCATATCTACTTCTTCTTACCTCCTAGCCAAATATCATCGGTTGTCCCATATTAAATCTAATTATCTCATCTTGAAATGACTAAAATACCTATCTATCTTCTCCTGTAAACCTCACTCACCATATATCCCCTCAACCACTAAAGATGGTGATATACATCCTAACCCAGGGCCCTTTAACACCTCTTCTGACACTAAACCCATTACTTCAAGCTCCACCCTTCTAGCATCTAACTCTAGGTTCATAGGTTCATAGGTTGGTACTAGGCTATCAGCCCTAGGGCCTATACAAGCCTAGCCATAACAATTCCCTGGCTATTTCTTCCCACATTATTTACTTTCCTGGACCCCTGTCTAGCAGGGCGACTGACGTGATCCCTGGGGTGAATTTCCTTTCTCCCATCCAATCGTCAAGGTTCCTCTTGAAGAGGTCCAAAGAGGCACTCTGCTTGACATGTATGGGCAATCTATTCCAGAGTCTGGGGAGTCTCTGGGTCAGGAACCTATCCCTCCAGCATGTTTTGTTTATTGTGATGACAAGGTTTAGATCCCTGGAGCGTGTAGCTCTGAGGGATTGGGATTTCTTTAAGTGTAGCATGTCCAACAGCTCTGGGTTTGACATGGCCTTGTATGTTAAGCAGAGATCGCCTCTGAGTAGACGATATGCAACAGAGTATAGCTGGAGTTTTTTAAGGCGGTCAGCATAGGGCATCTGCTTTAGGCCTGTGATTCTTTTAGTGAGGTATTTCTGAGGCCTTTCCAGTTGTTGCAGATGTCTTGAGAGGTACATACCAAATGGGGCATTGTATTCTATAATGGGTCTAATGAGGGATGAGTACAGTGGGACAATGACCTCCTTTTTCTGGATGAAAAGCCCTTCGTGATGAGGTGTGCCACATAGAAGGATTTCCTGACTGTTGTGGCGATGTGGTTATCGAAGGTGAGACCACTGTCCACCTGTGTCCCTAAGTCTCTAATCACACTTTCTGTGTTTAGTGTACTGCCACCTATATGGTAATTCATGGATACATGTTTTTCCCAAAGGGATAACAATACATTTCTTGGCATTGAGCTTGAGCCCATGGCTCTGGCACCAAGCATCTGTTTCTGTAAGGCCCTTTTGTAGAGTATCCACATCATTTGGGGATTCAATAATGGCTCCCAGTTTGCAGTAATCTGCAAACTTTGTTAGCCAGAGTCCCTTAGTGTTGACCTGTACTTCAGAGAAGTAGATGCCAAACAAGAGCGGCCCCAGGACTGAACCCTGAGGTACTCCACTTGTCACTTGCCTGGAGCTGGATTTGGAGTCGGCTACTTTTACAGTGTGGGTTCTATCAGTAAGCCATTTAGCAACCCATTGGGTGACATAGGGATTAATGCCCAACTTAGTAAGTTTATCTATGATTCCAGAGTGGGGGATGGTATCAAAGGCCTTGGCAAGGTCTAGATAGGCTGTGTGGACCACCTTACCCTTGTCCATGGCTCTGGAGACTGATTCAAAGAAGTCAATCAGGTTCAGGAGACAAGATCGGCCCTTCACAAACCCAAACTGGGTGGGGTCCAGTGTTTGAAGGTTGACAATGTCTTTGTTTATAAGTTCCATGATTATACGCTCCATGGCCTTGCAGATAAGGCTTGTCAGACTGATGGGACAGTAGTTTCCGGGATCCAAGGTGGATCCCCCCTTGTGGATTGGGATAACTGTAGCTCTGCGCCACTCAGTGGGCATGAAACCTGAGGTGAGGCTATGATTAAACATGACACTTAGGTGAGGTGCCAGTTCATATTGTAGTTCATGTAGTACACAGCCCGGGATGTCATCTGGTCCCATGGATGCTGTATTCTTGGCTTTAGAGAGTGTGTTTTGTACCTGTGTGGCTGTTATTACTGGAATTTGGCAATCTTCCGGTATTGAGATGGGCCATTTAGGGGGTGAGAGGGGGATGAAGTTGGCACTGAATCGATCTGCCGGGATATTGGCAATATCCTTTGGATCAGTATATTTAATGCCATTCTGTTTTAGCTCAGAGCAGATCTGAGCATTGCCATTTAGATTCTTGACATAGTTATAGAATGCTTTGTGGTTGTCTTTGGAATCTTTGGCAATTTTATTTTCATAACTAGCTTTGGAGGATTTTATGAGGCATCTCAGTTTCTTACTGAGGGTAGTAAGGGAGTTTTTTGCATCCTGGGATTTTCCTCTTTTCTGCAAAAGTTTCTTCCTTTTGTTGTAAAGTTTGTTTATGGCAGGGGACCACCAGATTGGCTTCCTTTTTTGGATGAGAGCATTTTGGTTCTATTTGGGATGGCACTATTCATGCATGAGTGGATGTGCTCGTACAGTGCCTTAGTGTAGGATTCAGCAGTTGAACTTTCAGTTCCCGTCTGCATGGGTGTTATGAAGTTTGTCACTTCTGACTTGAGTAGCATGAAGTTGGCTTTGGAGAAGTTTTTATGGTGGTTTCTTTACTGGGGGTGGGGTGGGATGTGGATGTTAAGGGTGATTAGCTTATGGTCAGACCTGACTAACGAGGGGTGACCATAGGTATGGAGCATTGATTTCCCATGTTGGTAATGACCAGGTCTAGGATATTGGAGCCCCTGGTGGGACTATGGATTAGTTGATCCAGGGCATTGGAATTTATGAATTCCAAGAACCGCTAGCAAAGGTGTTGGGACATGAGTAGTTTTCTCAGTTAATGGCAGGGTAGTTAAAATCACCCAGTATTAGGGTGTTTGGTTCTATCTTAATATTTTCCAGTATGTTTAGAAAGGTGTAGTGAGAATCTTGGGGTATGGGGGGGATCTGTAGCAAGCTACAATTTGGATTGCAGTCTTACCTAGTGTTAGTTGCACTTGGAGAATTTCAGACACATTGTGTTGGCCAACTAGCCTGGTGGTGTGAATATCCTTGGTGAATATTGACACTCCTCCACCTTTAGTGTTTCGGTCCTGGTTTGCTGGCCGAAAAGTGTGGTAAGAGTTGTAGCCTGGTATTGCAGGGGTGCTCTCTGGAGCCTTGAACCAGGTCTCAGTTACTGCACAGATATCGATGTTCTCCATTTTTAGGAGTGCCTCGAGAGAGTGCATTTTGAGGTTTAGACTTCTAGCATTGAGTAGCATTACCTTCAGATTTTACATGCTTGTACCTGTTACGGTGGTGGTTTTGTCCTTTGAAGTTTGCCTAAAAAAGGCACTATAGGGGTGGCAAGAGCCTTAGCCAGTAACCGGAATCCCAGGGGTGACAGGTGCAGACCATCTCTGGCAAAGCATTGTGGTCTGTCAATCATGTCATCCCAGGCAGACAGATACTGGATCCCCTTTGAATGACACCATAAGCTTAGCCAATTGTTGAAGTCAATCATTTTATCCTTATATTGTGGTATCATTCTGGGCAAAGGCAGGATGCTACTCAGGGCTAGGGTCATACCTGCCTGGGCCACATGATCCAAGAGCTCTTCCATGTCTCTTTTCATGTAGTCCAGGGAGGTACGTCTCAAGTCATTCACTCCAACATGGACAATGACAGAGTCATATTTGTACTTGTTGTGGAGTGACTTGAGTGCATGCGTTATGTGGCGGATCCTGGCACCCGACAGGCAGCTGACTGTAATTTTCTCCTTATTCAACCTGGTGAGAGGGACATCAGTGTGCCGGACTATAGAGTCACCTATGACTAAAGTGTTAGGTACATTGTCTTGCCTTAGGGGCTGTTGCTGGGTGGCACACTGGTGTTGTGAACTATGTGACACATTGGTTGTGATTGGTGTTTGTTTGCGTTTCAGCTTCAGAGGTCTTTGCTGCTTGGGCAGGTTACAGTTAAGGGCCTCTGCATATGTGGATTTAGTGTTGCTATATGTGGGTGTTGGTGGTGCGGGTTTAGAAGGGCTATGTGTTGCTTGAGATGTAGTGTGGGTGTTAACCTTCTCCTCTTGACTGTTTAGCACAATCTTGGGTGGATTCTGATTGGATTTACTGATTGGACATCTCAATATCCAAAGTGTCAATAACAAGCTTACTCTTCTTCACTCTCTTCTTGATTATTACTCCTTTGACATCTTCTGTCTAACTGAAACCTGGTTAAAGCCCCATACTAAAGATAGCGAAATTATTCCCCCAGGCTATAACATCCTTAGACTAGACCGCTCTACCCACAAGGGTGGGGGTGTAGCACTGCTATTTAAGACCAAACTACAAGTATCCTTAGTACACTATGATCCACAAGAGGATAACAAGGCTGAACTCCTTATTTCTAAACTGAAACTAAATCCACATAAATCAATCTATATCATCTGTATCTATCTACCTCCTGGAAAAAACTCTACTATTATCGAAAACATCCTTAATTGGGTATCTTCCACATACCCACAAGAAACTATCATACTAGGAGACCTTAACCTTGACTGGTCCTCCATTAACTCAATGAACCCAGCCATGCATATTAATCTTCATGGCTTTACTCAGACAATTAATACCACAACTAGGATCAATAAACCCAACAATAAAGAAAGTATATTGGACTGGATCCTAATTAATAAACCACAACTAGCATATCAGACTGGCACTTTGCCTGATGATATTAGCGACCACGCCTTAACATACATTATAAGACAAAAAAGTAACACCTCTAATACCCCTATTTTTAGAATCACACGAAGTAATAAACATTTTAATCTTCTCCTATTTAAAGCCGAACTTAATGCCTGTAATTGGAACCCCCTAAAATCTCTCCCACTTGAAGATGCCGTTAAATACTTTAATGACAAATTCTTATCAATCCTTGATAATCATGCACCAAAACGCACCATCCGAATTAAATCTAAACCAGCTCCCTGGCTTACTAAGGAAACAAGACAAAAACTGCTACTTAGAAACAAATCCTGGAGCAAATGGAGAACTAGTAAATCTCCCTCAGATCAACAGACCTTTAGATTTTTGAGAAATAGTACCAAAAAAGACATACTCTCTGACAAAAAAAAATACTATAGTAATCTTCAGCAAGTAAATCATAATAACCCCTGTAAATTCTGGAATAACTTAAATAGACTTATCCGCCCTGGTCAAACCACAACCCCCCCCCATTAACTCAGACAATATATCAGCCTCTGAAATTGCCAATACCTTTAATTCCTTTTTTGTCAACACTATTAACTCTTTGGCCTCGCACCTCTCCTTTGATAACTCTAGCATCCCTGATCTCTCATCCTCTACCCTACCTACCTTCTTATTACAACCCATCTCTACCACCTTCATCCAAAAATGTATCCAAAAACTTAAACCTGGTACCCCCTCTGCTGACCAGCTTCCATCTGAATTCCTTCAAAAAGCAGCGAAAGAAATAGCCTATCCTATATCCATTCTTATAAACAGAACTATTAATGAAGAAACTATCCCTGACATTTGGAAAATTTCTTATATCATCCCCTTACATAAAGGTGGAAATTCAAATGAATACTCCAACTACAGGCCCATAGCAATCCTGTCACCAATAGCAAAAATCATGGAAAAATGTATACACTATCAATTAATGGATCACTTAACAAAACACAGTATTCTAACTAACTGCCAACATGGTTTTAGACCATTTCATAGTACTACCACTGCACTCCTATCCTTTACTGACGTCATCAACAAAAATCGTAATAACAACATTCTATCATCAGCTCTGTTCATTGACCTGTCCAAAGCCTTTGATATGGTCAACCATCAGCTCTGTTCATTGACCTGTCCAAAGCCTTTGATATGGTCAACCATCCCCTTCTCATAAAAATCCTGAAATCTATTTCCTTAGAACCCAAGGTTATCCATTGGTTTGCTTCCTACCTCAATAACAGAAGACAGGCAGTCCTCTGGGACAAGAAACTCTCCTCTCTACTCCCTATCTCTCTCGGTGTCCCCCAAGGCTCTATTCTCGGACCACTTCTATTCTCTTTATTCATAAATGACCTACAAGTAGCTATACCCCAGTCCACCTGCATACAATATGCTGATGATTCCACACTTACTTGCTCTGCTAAAACCATCTCTGAATTACAAACAATTACACAAAATGTATTCCACACAGTAGAGGCATGGTTCTTAAAACGCTGTCTACTCTTGAATGCTAAAAAAACCAAACTCCTTCTCTTTAAGCCCACTACTAGGTCCCCCCCACTAGAATTTTCTATCTCTTCCAGTGATGGCACCCTCATCTCACCTGACTCTACCACCAAGTTATTAGGTGTCACAATCGACAACAGCCTTACCTTTGATAGTCACATTAATAATACTATTAAAAAAGTAAACAGAAAGTTGGGCTCCTTCTACAGAATTAAAATGTTCTTAACTCCAACAGCCAAAGCTTCACTTGCCCACTCTCATCTTATTTCCACTCTTCTCTATGCTTCACCTATATACACTAACCTAAAGAAAAACAATCTCTCTAAGCTGGCTAACACTTATCATAGTATAGCTAGATTTGTTACTGGAAATCTTTATAGAACTCATCACTGCCTGAACCTACAGCAACTTCACTGGCTTGAACTAAAAAATACGTTGTTTCTTTCTCAACTTACATTTGCACATAGGATTTTCTATAATCCTAATAAAACACCTATACTTTCTAACCTGTTTACCCCTTACACCAACCTCACTTCTCTTCGCTCCTCTAACAAACTTCTAGTAACCTTAACCAAAACTAATAACTCAGCTGGTGACTCCCTCTTCTCCAATACAATTGGTAAACACTGGAATCATCTTCCAACCGAACTAACTTCCATTCCATCCTCAGTTCTCTTTAAACAAAAACTTAAAACACACCTTAAAAAACACTGGTTATGCTCTTGCTTTAACCCAGATTAAAACTATGGTTACCACATCTTCTTCTCTCTCTCACTCCTCCTCTCCTCATTTTTCCTTCTTACTTTTTTAATGGGACTCTACCTAGGCCTAATTAGGTTTTTTCTTTCTATTACTCCTTTTTTTCTTCCCTATTACTCTCTCTTATTAATGCTGTATGCATATTAAATTATCAAGACTTTCTTTCTACTGCCCTTACTCTTACATTTACTATGAATGTCTTTCTCTTTTCCTTTCCTCTTTCATCTTCTAAATGTTTTTATTAACCTTTGTTTCTCCATAGGTTATGAATTTAGAATATTTCTATGTAGAATTTTATTTTGAACCAGACACTGTATTCTATTATTGACTGTTTTTGTATTATGAAATTGCCTTTTCTTCATGTGGAGCTTTTCTCCCCGGGCCTCTACTGAAAATGGAAATATATCCAGTTAGACTAGCCCGGTTAACAAATGTAAAATAAAATAAATAAATAAATAAATAATATCGTGGAGTCTTGAATGGGACCATATGACAGCATAGCTGACGGATGATATCGTGGAGTCTTGCATGGGACCATATGACAGCATAGCTGACGGATGATGTCATGGAGTCTTGAATGGGACCATATGAAAGCATAGCTGACGGATGATATCCTGGAGTCTTGAATGGGACCATATGACAGCATAGCTGACGGATGATATCGTGGAGTCTTGCATGGGACCATATGACAGCATAGCTGACGGATGATATCGTGGAGTCTTGAATGGGACCATATGACAGCATAGCTGACGGATGATATCATGGAGTCTTGAATGGGACCATATGACAGCATAGCTGACGGATGATATTGTTTAGTCTTGAATGGGACCATATGACAACATAGCTGATGGATGATATCGTGGAGTCTTGAATGGGACCATATGTTAACATAGCTGACGGATGATATCGTGGAGTCTTGAATGGGACCATATGACAGCATAGCTGATGGATGATATCGTGGAGTCTTGCATGGGACCATATGATAGCATAGGTGACGGATGATATTGTGGAGTCTTGAATGGGACCATATGACAGCATAGCTGACGGATGATATCGTGGAGTCTTGAATGGGGCCATATGATACCATAGCTGACGGATGATATCGTGGAGTCTTGAATGGGACCATATGACAGCATAGCTGACGGATGATATTGTGGAGTCTT
>NC_056749.1:67372325-67407325 GCF_019279795.1 Protopterus annectens | reverse complement strand
TGGTGCAGAGGGGTAAAGGTCTGACTACAACCCCAGTCATCTGATTTTGGTTAGCAGCTGGGGTGGTAAAGGAGTTGCATAGGGGAGGATGGGAGAGAGCCGCCACTGTCAACTTGCCCATACTGGGTGTAGGGAGCGGGCATGGCAATGGACTGCCATTTGGTTGACACCTACAGGGAGCATTAGATGTTGCCCACAGTCTTGGCCTCTCAAACACATGCTGCCAGTGTGAAACTAGACAAGCTGAGGAAGTCATCATGCAGAGGCATGCTTCCTATAGTATGTAGCATGTAGTCTTATTCTTCCCTTAGCATCTAGTACATAGCATGTAGCATGTAGTGACATGATTCCTATAGCAAGTAACATGTAGTGGCATGATTTCTCCAGAATGTGCCAAGTAGTCAAATGCTTCCTATAGCATGTAGCATGTACTGTCATGCTTCCTATAGCATGCAGTATGTAGCATATAGTGGCATACTTCCTATAGTATGCAGCATGTAGTATGTAGTGGCATGCTTCCTATAGTATGTAGTATGTAGTGGCATGCTTCCTATATCATGTAACGTGTAGCATATAGTGGCATACTTCCTATAGTATGTAGCATGTACAGTAGTGACATTCAGCATAAAGTGGCATGCTTCCCAGAGCACTTAATATGTAGGATGTAGTGGCATGATTTCTAATTTATGTAGCATGTAATGTCATGCTTCCTATAGAATGCAGCATGTAGTGGCATGATTCCTATATTATGTAGTATGTAGCATGTACTGGCATGCTTCCTATAGTATACAGCATGTAGTATGTAGTGGTATGCTTCCTACAGTAGGCAGCATGTAGTGGCATGCTTCCTTTAGCATGTAGTATGTAGCATGTAGTAGCATGCTTCCTCTAGCATGTAGTGACATGCTTCCTGTAGCATGTAGGATGTAGCATGTAGTGGTATGCTCATGTAGGATGTAGCATGTAGTGGCATGCTTCCTATAGGATGTAGCATGTAGTGGCATGCTTCCTGTTGCATGTAGTATGTAGTATGTAGCATGTAGTGGCATGCTTCCTGTAGTATGTAGCATATAGTGGCATGCTTCCTATAGTATGTAGCATATAGTGGCATGCTTCCTACAGTATGCAGTATGTAGTGGCATGCTTCCTATAGCATGTAGCATGTAGTAGCATGCTTCCTGTACCATGTGGAATGTAGTATATAGTGGCATGCTTCCTGTAGCATGTAGTAGCATGCTTCCTATAGTATGTAGCACGTATTGGCATGCTTCCTGTAGCATGTAGTAGCATGTTTCCTGTAGCATGCAGCATATAGTGACATGCTTCCTGTAGTATGTCGCATGTAGTGGCATGCTTCCTACAACATGTAGCATGTAGTAGCATGCTTCCTGTAGCATGTAGTGGCATGCGTCCTATAGGATGTAGCATGTAGTGGCATGTTCATGTAGGATGTAGCATGTTGTGGCATGCTTCCTATAGCATGCAGCATATAGTGACATGCTTCCTGTAGTATGTAGCATATAATGGCATGCTTCCTGCAGCATGTAGCTTGTAGTAGCATGCTTCCTGTAGCATGTAGAATGAAACATGTAGTGGCACACTTCCTGTAGCATGTAATATCATGCTTCCTGTAGCATGTAGTGGCATGCATCCTGTAGCATGTAGTGGCATGCTTCCTGTAGCATGCAGTGGCATGCTTCCTGTAGCATATAGTGGCATGCTACCTATAGTATACAGCATACAGTGGAACTCACTGAGCTGCCATGCGGGAGAGATCTTCAAAGAGGGTGCATAGCTCACTACATATGGCTGGAAAGCTGGCACACTCCCTATCACCTGACTCTCACTGCATGCAGGAACGCATGAGCTGTACTGTTGTTGCCTGGCCATGGAATGTCTGGCTCTCTCCTGCAAAATTAGCAGGGTCCTGTAAACATTATAAAAAAGGGTATGATGGGATAAAGCTTTCTGACTCAAATCCATTGCTACAATCTAAAGAAAACCTAAAAGGATAATCAAAATGATTATGCATCCATATTCTTCAGACTTCCAAAGTAGATTTGAAACAAATATGTTTCTCCTCACTGCTCTGTCTACTGCACATCTCTATATAAAGTATTCTCATTATATACTCATATTACATAGGATCACAGGATCATAGGAGGTCACTAGGTTAGCGACCCTTAGGAGGTCACTAGGTTAACGACCCTAGAACTTTTTTAAGCCTAGCATTCATGCACCAGTTTTCTAAATTCAGTGTCCAAGGACTACAATGGCTTTGGTACATGCCAATGACTTTATTGTAGCTACAAGATGGCCCTGTCCGTAAGGAGCACAAGCAAAAGGTCAGGAATGACTTTACGACTTACCGTCCATTGCTGCAAAATGCATGTGAAAAGGCTTATGGATGAGCTCTGCTACACATAAATGACGAATCTGTTGTAGAAAAGGGGCAATCTCTGACACACATCTGTCCCTCCAACATCTTCTGTTTATTTCACAGATGAGGTTTAGATCTTTAGATCAGGTAGTTCTAGTGCTCTTTGTTTAGTGAATGTGTAGCAGAGCAATTGGGGCTGATAGAGCGCCTTGTAGGTTAGGCATAGAACGCTCTTCAGTAGTCTATACGAGACTTAGCACAATGGCAGGGACGTGAGGCGGTCCACATAGGACATGTTATTTACACCCTAAATCCGTTTAGTGAGGAATCTCTGTGGCTGTTCCAGCTATTGTACATGTCTGGTCGGGTACATACTGAAGGGTGCATTGTACTCTATTATTGGTCTAATGAAGGCTGAGTGTAGATCAGTATATATGCTTTTAAAAAGCTTTCCATGGGCTTACACAAGTGTATAAATACTGAGCATGTGAAGCTTGACTGCCATTTTGTAGTAAGCTGTTGAGATGTAAGCATGCATGTCTGTTGCAGTCTGTCGGTTAATCAGTCCGTTTATATTTTGTGCTGCTACTATATTTCCTGATGTGTTTCTATGTAATAAAGCATAGAAACAAACTACCCTGCCTGTTCATCTTCAATTGTAAGCCATGATGAGCTTCATGGTGTCAGAATGAGATCCTGAAATCCAGAATTAAGACCAAGAGGCACTCAATTAACGTTGAAGGAATATAGAGGAATGGATCATCCCTATTACACGTATAACTCGCAAAACAGGTCAGAAATGAATTTCAGGTATCATAACTTGCTTAAATGATTTCTTGATAAAAAAATATAAAACAAAGACATTTATTCTATTTAATTTAGCTGGTTCAGAAGCCATAGAAAGAGTGCGTTCATTTATGTATGCACCTGCTGTATTTGCAGGGGAGGGGAAAAAACGCCATATAGTTGTACCGGCTGAGTCAAGGGAAGACCCTGAGCGTTTAAAACATAAAGTTTGAGAAATGTGTAACCCCCAAATGAATATTACAATGGAAAGGCACTTATTTCATGCAAGAGATCAAAAGCCTGGGGAAACTTTTGCACCATATATAACTGACTTAAAAAAGAAGACTGAAACATGCAGGTTTGGTAGTTTAAGGGATGAGTTGATAAAAGACAGACTTGGGTGTGGTATTAAAGATGATGCTGTGAGAATGGTTTTGCCTCGAGACAGTGATTTAACTTTGAGTAAGGCCACTGAGATTTGTCAGATATATGAGCTCACAGGAAAATCCACAAACATGCTTACAAATGAGAAATGCATGCTTTCAGTATCTTCTAGTGTTCATGTTGATAGTATGCAGCACATGGTTAAAAGAAACAGGCCCAAGCACATGGCAGCAACTGTGAGCCCTTGAACACTCACTGGTAAACCCAGTAGCTTTATAGCAAATTCCAGTGTAAACACAGTCTCAGTGAAGCACAAGGGTGAGTCAGCAAACTCAAAGCATGTCTCCTCACCTAGCCTGAGAGTCAACTATCGTAATTGTGGTGGTAATCATGTGACAGAAAATACTTATAGCAGCTGTGCATCATTATGTACTGATGTGGAATGTGGATGTTTTCTTGTCACCAAAAGAACACACTATTAAGACTCTATAATGCAGAAACAAATGCCTTGGCATCATCTTCCTGTTGTAGTAATCACCTACGTCTGCTTCTGTAACAAACAATTAGCAGTAAAGATGGAAATCTTCAAATGAGGCAGCTGCTGTTCATTCACTGATGCTCTTGATGTCACGTGTTCATTGGTTTGGTGTCATGCTTGTTGTCTGTTGCCTTTCAAGAAGGTTCACTTTGTTTCATGCTGGAATTTTTTGTGGATTCATGTTAACTCACCAAAGAAAATTTCACTTTCTAATTACAATGACATGAAGTTGTTGAAACCACTTTCAGAAACTTCAAAGCATGTTTTCTACACCTCCATGCCACACAGACTAAAATATACTAACTTTGTAGCTGTACAACTGAAGGAAAAGTACAAACTCCACTACTGCTAATTGTTACTTTCTGAAAAATTACTTTGTAGTAATTGCGGGTATATATCAGAACATCGAAGTATTAAAACTTTGAATGTTCTGATATTGAACACTATTCAGCGAATGCTAAGAATAGCGAAGCTGCAGAACAGCGAATTCTTTCCTCGGGATAGAATTTGTTTGGCCGTTTCTGTGGGTTCGCTATTCTTAGCGCTGTGGTGGAAAGTTACGGGTTGGGTTCAGGTAAGTGTGCGATTGTTTGTACGTTAGGGTTAGGGGCGGGTTAAGTGAGTTAGGGTTAGTATGTGGGTTAGACCTGTGTGCGATAGTGACAGACTTTAGAGTTAGGGGCGGTTTAAGTCAGTTAGGATTAGGGCTTGGGTTAGGTGAGTGTGCAATAGTGACGAACCTTAGGGTTAGGGTTTGGGTTAAGGTAAGTGGGTAGACAGTAGTGTATATTTAGTTTAGTGTAGTGTTAGATGTAGGAATTTAAGTGTATGTGTGTGGTTGCTGTTTGTTTGATGTGCTTGTGTTGTGTGTATGTGTTTTGGAGCAGCAATTTTTTTCCATGGGAAAACATTTGCTGTTCTGAATGTTTGATATTTTCATGTTTAGATGTTTTGGGGCTGATGAAATAGTGTTCACTATTTTCATCTTTTGATAATGTAATATAAACGCGTAATTGCAGTGTCAGAAACAGGACTTGTACAACTAACTGCACTCTCTGCTGTTCAATAAACATGTTTTTCATTGCTCAATGTTCTTGAGATGTTTTACTAAAGACACTAATTTATTTCAAGCTTTTTATAGTCATTGGGTAATGAATCTGTAACATTATTTTCCCTACGTTTTTAAGCACCATTATGAAATCTAGCATTGGTTAGACTCGCATGGTCCAGGCACATGCTTTCAAATAGAATTGAATGACCCATGTTAAAGAGGCAAGGTGACCAACCTCACTCTCAGCAAACAGAGCTTGATAGAGGGTGGAGACTGTACTAGTATCTCACTAGGTTTGCAGTGGACAGAACTGCAGCTGACCTCTTGATTTTCATGTGCAGCCAAAGTAAAACAAACAGACACACCTCCAAGATAGCAGTGCACATTACTGGTTAAGAAGAAGAAAACTAATGTATGAGGCTGCTGATGAACACTGTCCTTAGGGTGTCACACAGTCTATGGAGGGGTACTGGCATTCTGACAGATCAGTGGGCAGACAGATATGATGGGAACAATTATTCTCTAAAAAGCCATGAGGATAGAATTCATGGCTATGCAGTTATTTACCCAAATAAATAAATGTTTTCACATACAGTTTGGTCAGATGTGGTTTTATACACCAAGCTCAGGTCACTTCCAAGGAGTTGGTGGGATATGCAAAGCGACCCATTTATTTTCACCATGAGGATTTTTTGAACTTTCTGCAGTTGTGAGGGATTTTGAATTTAGCCTGGATAATTTGGCAGTTTACATTATATCTGGCCTTCTCAGCGATGTAAACAGAAGCACAGTAACTGTGTAGTCACCTAGTTATGCTGTAAAGGGTAGCATTCTTTCCTTTCCTTATAGCTATGGATATCATCTCACCTGTAATGCAGGTAACACATCCTTAGTGCAGGAGTATAATAATTCTAGCCTTAAATTTTTTAAAGCAATTGTCCACCTATAGGGCAATCTCCAGCCCTGCACTAATGGAAATGCTGCACATCAGCAAGTCAAATGGCACAAGAGTCACTCACTCCAAGCATCTCATCCTAGCTTGTGATATTAACAGAACATGCTGGAGAGACAGATATGTCTCTCAGAGACTGCCGCTTCTCTGGACTAGACTTCCTATTCATATAAAACCGAGCTCCTCACTGACCTTATTCAAGTGCAAGTTAGATAACTGGATGGGAGACCACAAATTCGTCCCTGGCATGGCACCCATGTCCCTCATGGACAGGGGTAGCTGGTGTTAATCACAGACCCACTCTGTTCATAAATCCTTTCTGTGAACTACCTAAAAAGGACAAATGGGGATCCTAGGCTTGTAAAGGTTCTAGGTTTTCGTAGGCTAGTAACCTGCTATGAACCAATATATATATATATATATATATATATATATATATATATATATATATATATATGAAATGAAGTTCAAATATTGTTACTTTATTAGAAATCTACTTTTATAGATTTGCTGTTTTCCTGCTTTACTTTTTTGATATCATTAAAAACTGCTTGTCGTCATCTGCTCGATGTCTGTCTTGTTTCACAGCCTGAACAGCCTCATTTGATTTATTTAGTTAAGATTTTGATACATTTTTAAGAAAGATTTGTTTACTGAGTCAGGGTCATTTGATTTTTTTTTTTAATATCTTGTTTTCTAGTTATATAATTGTTTAACCTTAAAGTTTCACCACACTGGTTTATTCTTTAGACTGCAGCATATTTATGATCCACTGGTATATATTTTAGGACGCATAGTGTAATAATCAGAGACCTTTTTATAAGTGTAATAGCACAATATGAGATTTATGAAGCATTCCATTCCATTGTGTGATATTGTAGAGTATGTCTATTTCCGTGTTATACATTTAGCATAATTCTCCGGTTCGATTCTCGGCTGGAGCGCCTTCTGTGTGGAGTCTGCATGTCCTCCCCACAGTCGAGTGATGTTAAAGACATGCAGGTAGGTGCGTGCATGGATGAGCATGCCTTCTTTGAAGGTTGGGCGTTGGGCTGGCAACTTGGCACTGCAAAAATCCACTGCCAATCATGAGCGGACCGGAGTTCCTCTGTGGCGAGTGGTGACCCTTAACCGGGAAAAGCTGAAAGACATTACTTACCTTTAGCATAAGTAAGAAAATAGAAAGTTCTCAATTTACAGGTATGAAATTTTAGGCTAAATATTACAATATGGTTAGTATTTAACAGTGAGGGGGAAATGTGAGGAAGAACAGTTGGGTGTTTGTTAATCCTGTCTGGTCTGCAGAAAGAAATGCTTTGATGCTGCAAATGTTTGTGCTTGAAATGCTTGCATTGCCAAGGATAACTTCATCTCAGTTTTTCTTTGTTCATTTTAATTTCCTGTATCTCTAATATGCACAGTATGGAGACACAAATCTTAATGCTTTACTCCCTGATTAGCATATGTAATCCATCTGCTGCAAATCAGGAAAGCTTGTCACCCTTCTTATGTTCAGCAAATAATTTGCTCCTTTTTCAATACATCCCTGCCAAAACTGAAGGCCAGAGTTTATTTATAACCTGAGGTGCCCGTTAAAAGATACGGCTTAATTGCCGCTTCAGGTACTCTTTGAGGATAAGGTTTAGTTCACTAATTTCAGATGCCTTTTGAGGATAGGGTTAAATATGAGTAAATATTTTTTTTTTCTTTGTCAGTAAGAATATCGGATAGCTGCACTGCACCGTTCTTCATTAAAGGAAATACTGACTGCCTCAGATTGTTAAAAGTAAAAAAAAAAAATCCTAAAATTGAAACTCACAAAAAATAGAGTTTAAGTGCAGATAGAAGAATACATACTAAATCGGAAAATGAGGCATATTAAGAGAATTCCTCCTGCTCTGAGGTACAGTGATTTCCGAGTTACTATATGTGTGTGTGTTTGTGTGTGTGTGTGTGTGTGTGTGTGTGTGTGTGTGTGTGTGTGTGTGTGTGTGTGTGTGCGTGTGTGCGTGTGTGCGTGTGTGTGTGTGTGTGTGTGTGTGTGTGGTGTTAGTGTGGTGTGTGTTTGTTTCTATAGCAGAGATGTGGGAGGGCACATACCCCACATCAGGGTAGCAGGGAGGTGAAGTCCAGCCACATAAGAAGAGATTAAAGGTATAACAGTAAGTTTCAGAATTTGCTGATTTTACTTTGAATCCTAATTTATTTTCCAAAGTGTTGGGAGTCATATTACTCCAAGTAAGAAGCCTAATTGTTGACCCATATGGACACAGACAAAGTTGTATCTGCTTGGATTATGTGTAGTGTCCACTGCTAGCTAATGTCCCTTATTTTGTGCCTCTGATAAGCAGTTTATTGTCACAAACGCCTTATAGAAATTGGAGGGGTATGTTTTTATTGTTTGGGGATAATGAGTCACCAGTCACAGGTACATTATTAAGGGTCCCTGGACTTCGTGTAATTTTAACAGGTGTTTGAACCAGTCTAAGTTTCGGAGGCTCCACCCCCAAGTTTTGTCTATTCTACTTCCTGTGTAAATGAGCACAGTATGGTGGCTCTGGAACTGATTGCGAAGGGACGTATATATACTCTTTCAGCTACGTCCTTCCATTTGGTGGTTACATGTTGTGGTTTGTCTGTGTCATAATGTGGTTTGTATTTTACTACTTTTGTTTTTGTTTCTTTTATTTTATTTATTTTGTTCAGCTTTTCTTTACTGAGAAACTATGACTGAGCAAAAGACGTTTTTCAGTGGAGGTGTGGGGGGAAAAACGGCAAAGACGTTAACAATAGTGAAAAATATTAGTCATTACTGACTCAAAATTCAAACAGAATAAAACACTTAAACATAATGGCAGTACAAGCATAGCAGGGTACAAATACTACATTGCCATTCAAATACAATGTATAAATAAATGATAATCGGTATTAAGCAAACTAAAACAATAAAAGTCCACGTTTGAGAATGGATAAAAGCAGCAAAGTATGCATGCAGTCTGTGGGATAATTAGATGAATAGGTACATAGCACTCTGTTTCTACCCTGCTCTTTCCTGCTCTCACCCTCTACTTTTGTTTGAATTTCCACTGCATATATTTCCTTCCCCACATTTTATGTAGTTCAATTGTTTGAATACTATTAGTCATGAATTAGTATTTTAATTCTTGTATTACTATTTTTCTGTCATTTCAAAGTCATTGTTATGTAATAAATTCCTCTTTTGTACCCAGGCTGAGCCAGAATATGGTCTAGCCAGTTTAAAATAAAAAAAAATAAATAAATGAAAATTGTAAATGTAAGCTGGAAACTAAAGTTAAAGCTGTGGGTTCTGGACTACGCTGCGCTACATGTGCAGGAAGGTATGAACAGGAAAGCAGTTGAAGATTAGAGTTCATTTTAACACACATGTAAAGAGCATCTGTAGTTCATGAACTGGCTGCATATGTATAGCAGCAGTGTAAGGATCTGAACCCATGTACTGCACCTGGGATTATTGCTCTGGTGCACTTCTCAGCAGTTCTGCTGTAATGCCTTGTGGCAGATGCTGCATCTGTCCACTCCCTCCTCCATGTAAAGCATCTCACCTGCCACAGCCTCTACTACTGAGATGTCAGCCTTTAGACTGACCATGTCAAGGTGACCATAATGTGTTTATCACTCTCTGCCAAGAACCCACAGATGTGAGCAGCAGATCCAAGCAATTATAAGAGAGAAGGCACACACCAGGCCTGAAATCTCCTTCTGCATGTGTAGGGAAAACCTTAGAAGTCCAGCAACAGATATAACTTACAAAAGATGGGGGTGCATGACATTGTACCATCTCCTGGATCTGAGACTGAATGCAGATAGTTTTGTAATTCAACATTTCTGGAATATCCCCTCCCCCCTTTCAGATATGGAATATACATTTTGTATTTCTTTCATACATTACTTAAGATAATTGTTTTGTGATATGCATTTATTTACCATTTTATTCATCTTTTCTTGATAGCATTAGTCCCACTAGGTTGATGATCTCTTTTCAGGGATATTTGCTCTGACTAAGGGAAATTTGGCCAGAGTACTGGGACAATTCCCCTAGTCGTTATTATCTGATAAGGAGAGTGAAGTGATATGTCCACAGGAAGTAACAAGAAAAGAGGGAAGGTGCAGGAGCACCTGTTGGAGGAGGTGATCAGGGGGTACAAGGAGTACAGAGGACTCAGCATGGGGTGTATTTGGGTGGACACAAATTAAGTGATGACAGCTGTACTGTATGGGCTGAAATCATTTAAAAAATAAATACTGACTTACCAGATGGAACTACATTACTTTCCATGGATAACTATTTTAAAAGGGATTTTCTTGTTGGTGCAATATTGTAAGAGAGTGGTATGCTATCACCAGGACAAGGTTCATAGGTTCATAGGTAGGTACTAGGTTATTGTCCCTAGGGCCTTTATAAGCCTAGCCAAAAGATACCACCCAAAAAATTATTTTCCTGTGCCACTATTGAACAGAGCCACAGAAGTGATCCTCGGGGGGGATTACCTACCCTCCCATCCAATCATCAAGATTTTTCTTGAAGAGTGCTAATGAGGAGCTCTGTTTGACATAGATAGGTAGTCTGCTCCAGCGTATGGGAAGTCTCTGGGACAGGAATCTGTCTGTTCGGCATGTTCTGTTTATTGTGGTGACAAGGTTTAGGTCCCTAGAGCATGTAGCTCAGAGGGATTGGAATTTCTTTAAGTGAAGCATGCCCAAAAGCTCTGGGTTTGACATAGCTTTGTGTGTTAGGCAGAGATCATCTCTGAGTAGGCGATATGCGACGGAGTAAAGCTGGAGATTTTTGAGACGGTCTGGATAAGGCATCTGTTTGAGGCCGGTAATCCTCTTTGTGAGGTATTTCTGTGGCCTTTCCAGTTGTTGTAGATGTCTTGTGAGGTACATACCAAAAGGGGAGTTGTACTCTATAATGGGTTTAATGAGTGATGAGTAGAGGATTATCTAGGGTCAGTGGTTACCCCTTCCCTTTACAGATGCTGTACAAAAGATGAAACAGCAACCAATGAAGTTTGAGAGGCTGCCTCTTTCTAGTTGTATCAAAATGTTCATTTTTGTTGTGCGTCCCTTATTTAAAGTCAAGGGCCCCCTAGACAGACAAGGGCCCCTCTAGACAGACAAGTGCCCACAGACAGACAAGGGCCCCAGACAGACAAGGCCGCCCTAGACAGACAAGGGCCCCTAGACAGACAAGGGCCCCCTAGACAGACAAGGGTCCCTAGACAGGTGCATTTTATTAAATCTCATAGCACCTTTGGAAATGTTTGCTCCTCAAGTAATACCTTTGGTGCATTTTTCCTCAGAGACAATTTATGATTTCTGTTTGAAAACAGTCAGGTTTACAGACAATCTTTAATAAGACTGACATGAAAAAAATTAATGAAACTTCAGTTTTTCTGTCTATGGCTTAAATTTTGAAAAAAGACATACCATTCAAATATAGACAAGTCATTTCTAATAGAAACTGAAAAGACATTGTAATGCAATGCATTCAGTCTACAAGATTAAAGACCAACTAGGAATCTGGACTGGGGGTGCAAAGGGCGAAGAACCAATTAAAACATAGAAAACTTATTGCCAATCTCGTATATGATTATGTAATGATTGGTTGACATGTTACTTGGTCAATACATAAACTGCAACCAAAACACATTCACCACTCATTGTATCACTAATACTTCTCATTGAGATGCACTGCATTGAAAATAGTTAATAGAAACTAATTTACTTTTCCAGTGCACTACCTAAAACACAGCCAGATTCAGCTCAAATTCGTCTGAATAGCGGTAGTTTATGGAAAAGTTTTTTTTTCTTTAATTTAGATGAAGATTAGGGCTAGAGGCATGCATCTGACCCTAACCCTAACCCTGCACCTGTCCTCCACCCTAACCTGCATCTAAATAAAAAAAAATCCTTCTCATAACACTACCACTACATAAGTCAGCTCAGACACTCACCAAGGACACACACATAAATACACTAAATCTATCCCTTAACCTAACCCAACCTCTAACCCTAAACACTCACGATCATATACATACTTGAACCCTTCCTTTACATATACCCATATTCTAATCCTAACCCACACACATTTGCAAACAACACACACATGCATGCATCTGCAACACATTTAACTTACAAATTTCGACAATACATGCACAAAATAAAATGTCTGTTCACCAAACTAGACATTCAGCCTTCCACCTGTTGGCAAAAGCATATGACAATCAAATATAAGAACTTGTTTTATAGTTATTTCAAGTATAAGAAGAGTTGCATATAATGAACTGAACTGTACTGAAGAATACCTAGGAATCAAGTGGTTTGGTCCTATGGTCATGATTCATGCTGTGGGGTTGTTATATTTTTGCTAAATTGAGATAGGAATTTATGTACTTTTTGAAATTAAACCAATATTGATTATAAAGATGGTTTGTGGAGGTTATACACAAAGATTAGCAAAGGTTTGTGTTTGCACTGTACCAGGGGCCAGAAATTTACTATGAGAAAATAGCACCATGGTTGGATGTTCCATTTATTATTATACGAGGAGGTGATTTAAATTCATACTTATTACCTGGAAATACAAGGAAAAGGAGATATTCTGAGGATATTGATATGAGGTTATGTAAAACACTAAGAGAAAAACAGCTTAGTCACAAGAAGTACTTTAGGGGTTAACTATAAATGCTGACCATTACATACTAGAATAGACTATATTTTCCAGTAGTAAATTATTAGAAGCACCTGAGCAATTATTATTAAATTAGTTTTGTGATCATAAATTACTTATGAATGAGCAATATATTAGTCATCTTAATATTCAAATCAGAGTCTAATAATTTAAAATACAGGAAGCTTTGTATTATAAATACAATATTTATCAGTATATACTTATGTTATGGAAAGATCATTTAGGACTTCAGTTTGCTTATTTCCAACTGGAGTGGTGGGTTGAGCTAAAAATGAAAATTTATGAATATCAGTGGCAAATACATGAAAGAAGAGTACTGGAAGTACAAAATATATTTCTATTAGTACATCATTATGATAAAGCTTTTATAGAAAATACAGATGCAACTTCAGGAGGATTGTGAAGCAACAGTTTAAACATTGCTTGTGGCAGAAAATACCAGATTTTGTTACGCCGAAGATATTCTTGTTTGCAGGTGTTTCTGCAAGATTGCATAGTGAATGAAATGGTTAAGTTAATAAAGTATAGCATATTACTGAACCTTGGCAAATATTAAATGTAATTATTGCATATTATACAAAGAAATTTCAGAGCAAAGCAACAGAATTTCCAAAAATGTATTTGCGGAATTTAGATATACATGTGGATACTTTAAATAAGCCTATTTTCTGTATTATAATTACAATTAATTTTGAAATCTGTTTCTGTTAATACTCAACCAAGTAAAGATGGAATTTCAAAATAGAAGTAGGCTCAACACCCAATATATCACAGCAACCAATTTATTTGTTTTAGCGCTTTTGTCGACCTTAAGACTCGGACTTCATCAGAAACACATTTAATGAACTTTGTAGAAGCTTAATTACCCTTCACATTGTCACATGATAGCCACTCCCCTTAATAAATTAATTTAAATACAGTACTAATGATGTTATATTCTGCTATAAAAAACCTCCCAACTGACAAAACAACATTTTATTACATTAATATTAAAGTAGTGGTACATGGTACCCAAAATTAAAACCCATCCCAATAAATGACATAAATGAATGGATACAGTATTTATAAATAAACATGTAAATTTAACTAGTAACATCAACTACATGTAAAACCTTGAAAAATGTACAAAATTTGATGAAAAACTATTACACTTAGGAATGACAATGACTAGATAAATACATAAATATATATATATATATATATATATATATATATATATATATATATATATATATATATATATATAAATTCCCTAAAGGACAGCACATCTAATTTGCAAATAACAAAATTCCTTTCTTGTTGAAATATGAAGTCATTGATATTGCTGGTTAATTAGGGGAAATAAAAATAAATAATGATTAAATGGTCACATATGAAACTCTGATTTTAATTTAAGGTAACTAGAAATAGACAAGGTCTCATTGAGACCTGGGTTGGTTGTGGCATTAACCCGAAGCTGCCATATATATCTCTTGGCCCTCCCCTCATGTCTTTATCAACAATCTGTTCCAAGCCTGAAAATCTAAAAAAGTGTCCTCTACATTCGAACACATGCCTGGCCAAGGCATTGGTCAAATTGACTTTTCATATATCATACATGTGTTGATATATCTGCTTATAAAGAGCATTTTTTGTTTTACCAATGTAGAACCTAGCACATTGTTGGCAAATAGCTATATACACTAAACAATTAAACTTTTGTGTCAGTTTAACTTCTCCATAACCTTCAATGTGAACTGCATCTGTTTCCATGATGTGGCAGCATTGGGAGCAGTGTCCACATTTTCTCATATGACCTCCCCCACCTTGATACATGTTCCTTTCCAGAATATTTTTAATATTCAAACTTCTTTTGTAGACCACCGTTGGCTTATGTCCCATTTTTTCCTTATGTTCATCACTGTCCATTAAAATACACCAATTATTGTGTATGACCTCCTTAATGTCTCTAAAAACAGGACTAAACATTAAGATCATGGCCCGGTTAAAGCCCATGTCAGTAACCGTAGGGTCCAGGTTACTGACACCACTATCAATATTATGTGTACCTGTTGTTTGTATATTAGTTCCCGATAATGAAACAAAGTACCCATCAATTCTTTTCTTAATAACTTCCTGCAGTATGGGTTCAATAAATACTTATGGGTACCCCTTTCTTGATAACATGGCCTTCAATATCTCAATGTCCTCAATAAATTGTTCAGAATTACTGACCATCCTTGCTAACCTCACTCACTGCCCCTTCACCAGTGCTTTCGTCTGGTGAAGGGGATGACAACTGTCAAAATGTAAAAGGGTATTAGAGAAGGTGGGTTTTCTGTAAATGGTCGAATTGAAACATTTATTAACATTATCCTTTTTAATTTCTAAATCCAAAAAGTGGATTGTGTCATCAGCTGATTCCATAGTAAAGGACAAAAAAGTAGTACTTTCATTCAAAAAAATCAAAAAAACTTTCCAAACTGTCTTGTGACCCTTCCCAAAATATAAGGATGTCATCCAAAAACCGACCATAAAATTTACAAAATTTAAATAGATCATTTTTGAAGACAAAGTTGGTTTCCCATTGTGTTAAAACAATATTGGCAAATAATGGGGCGCAAGCTGACCCATTGCCACACCTACGTTTTTTTTTTTAAATATTGGTTATCAAACACAATAAGATGGAATTCCAGATTTTTTTCTAAAGCTTTAGATAAGTGGCAACAAAAACTATTACATACTTAATAAATGTCTAATGCATAGGATCGACAAGGATTGCTGTACCATAGTATTAAAGTTATTGTGGAAGGGTAAAGATAAGACAACTTCAGATAAGTGGAAAATGATTGCTCTTGAGACTTGTGATTATAAATCAGTAGCCTATATGTTTGCAAAATGGTTACAGAGGCTTTTCGAAAAGAACAATTGTGAGGACATGCAGGAGCAGAGAAAAGGAGTTGCAGTATCTGGAATATTATGGTACGTTATGAATTGTATAAGACCTTATAAGCTGACACAGAATGAAGGAGCAATATGTCAAATGAATGTTGTAAAAGCATATGACTGTTTCTTATCAACAGATGTTCCCTTTATCAGAGACATTTGGACTTGGAGGATACTTTCTTTGTTAGCTTAAAAGTTATATGCTTATTCAACTTGTATTCCTATGATTAATGGAATGTTTGGTACTGTAATTCCTTTATATAAAGGAATAATATAGTGGTATCCCTTCAATCAAACTTTATTTGGATTGTGGTTATAGTTGAAAGTACTTGCAGTTTCTTCAATTCATGTACAGATCCACTTAAATTGTACCATGCAGATGATCTAGTATGTGACTTAAATGTTTACCAGTTTACAGGTGAGTACTGAAAAAAGTACTGGTTTGGGATATGAAGGATCCATGTTTTACTTAAACCATCAGTATATTAAGAATTGAATCAGGTAATTCTAAATGTCTGCAGGCACAATGAGAAATTACATACAGAAGATGCAGGATAAATTAAATCTGTGGAAGAAATTGAATACGACTTAAGAAAAAAACTCATTTATTAAAAACTTATGTTTACAGTTATGGAATTTATACAGCTGTACATTTTTTCCTCTTATAGAGATGGAAATTAAATTAACAAATTTATTTTCAGGGATATTGGGAAATAGGCTAATGCCAATACTATGAGGTATTTTATATCAAGATAAATATAAAGGGGGATGAAATAAGATACACACAGTGTCTTCTGTAGTTAATCCTGTCTTCACATTGCGGTCAAAGTGTCTGAGTTTTACTTTTACTATCAGAGATTCCAATCACCAGAATATGGTTATTTTATTGACTGATTTGCTCTTCTTTCAGTAGCTTGAATTTTTAAACATTTTCTGTAGTATCCTAGAATAATCCATCAATTTTCTTATGCACAGCCTTACTTGTAGTCCAAATCAAACAGCCATATGGTATTACTTGCAAAGCTATAGTTTTGACTCTACAGACCTTTAACAATCTGGCTCTTTTCTTTAAAATCTTATTTAGATTTCCTAGAGTTTTCTTTGTAAAAAAAACAAGCACATTTTAATTTACTGGCTGCATTTACAATTTGCAAGTATTTTTGAAACCACAAAAATAAAAATTAGTCATTGTCGATACCGCATCTCCATTTATTTGCAAAGAATCAATAAGATTAGATGACACTATTATAGTTTTTCTTTTTTGTTATGTTGAGCAGCAGCCCAGCTTCCACTCTTCCTTCTTTTACCTTCACAAATAAGCTTTTGACCTTGTACTTTGGTGTCATGTTACATACTTCTTTTCTGTATTCTGTGTGACACACCTGCTGTCTGCTCCTTTTCCATGTTCCAAGCAGAATTTAAAAACAAGACATTCTTTCTGAGTCTGTGTTTGTGTGTCAAGTTAGCATATCTCTCAAATCTGAACAAAGCTTAAAATAATGTAAGGACAAAAGCCCAAAAATGAGGACAGATTTTAAATATTTCTCTTATAAACTTAGAAAGCAACTAGAATAACAATATTTGTGTTATCTAATCTATCTATCTGCATGTGTTATCTAAACAATATGACATCTCTAACTCAAATGTATGCCATTATTTAGAAACTTGGATTCTCAGTGATTTACCAAAAAACACAAATTTTATGAAGAACAGAATGAAAATGTGAGGCAAAAATCTGGACATTCTACAGAAATCTGGACAGTTGACAGCTCTGGCTAAAACCCTATACCTTTGTTACAGTTAACAAACTGAATCCTCTACCCCAGCTGCCAAACTAATACAAAAATGAGTTTTGTTGCATTTTCAAGGAACTGAGTTTCAGTGCTTCTCAAATCTGTTTTCAATGTGCATCTGTTTTGTTTAGCACATGGTGAGAGCATAACAGGTAACACACTTGCTTTTGATGCAGAAGGCTATGAGGTCTACTCTCACAGCATGTAGATGGATTGCTGATACTGTGTTGTACTTTAAGAGGGAAGGGGGTGGGCTGTTGCAGTATCCTCATTTGGCTGAAATGCCTAGTAACTATGAACTTGTTATCTGGTTATCATCCATTCCCTATTGCAATATTACCAGCTTACCATTTTTTTAATGAAACACAGGCAATGTATTCAAGGGCAGCAGGCACTGAATTTGTAGATGAAACACTGAAATATGATGTTTGCTAGCTGCAACCTCTTCATTACTTAGAGCTGTTTAATGTGGAATAATTCAGATGATTTTACTTCTGTAGAGATTGTGTTTATTGACTGGTACTGGTGGACTATAATGACAAGCTTGAGTGCCCTTTGATGGTTGAAATGTTCTGAAATTGGCAGTTTTATCATCACTGGGTCATACGTTTTGTTTTTACTAGAAAAATGTTCAAAACTGCAAATGTATAAAGTTTGGCTTGTTAGTGTGTGTGTTTGCATGCATTTGTTTAAATGTTTTGAAAGTGGATATTTGTTCTTTTTCTTATTCTACTCTTCTACCCTGATTTTGTTTTGGTGGGTAGGGTGATAGCTAACTGGGCTCTGGGTTAAAGTAAGTTGCCCTTTCATTTGCTCAGCTTAAATAATTTTCTCAAAATTTGTTTTTATTTTTTCAAATACATTTGAATGAATTCCACAGTATTTATACATACATTTATTCAGGGGTGGGAGGTTGGCATAATGGTTAAGGTGTTTACCTTACAAACATAAGGTACAGGGTTTGATTCTCACATGGGTAACTGGCTAAGCTGAAAATGGCCCACAAGGGCTGTTAGCCTAATATTAATCTATGAACCTATGAATCTATAACATCTTAAATAACTATGTACACTTTTACATTAGCCTGACACTATAACAGATCTTAATATATACAGTTACTTTATAAGTATTCCAATCCATTATCAGAGTGTCTGATCAGTTATTGTATAGTGTCAATCAGTGATAAGACTTTCCCCCAAGGGTTGTTGATAAATGGCTTTGGATAAATTCTTAGTTCTTTAATTTTAATTTCCAATAATGCTGTGGTCTTCAGTAGGCTGTAGAAGTCTTCCAAAGTTAGTATTGTGTTTGTATTCCCTCTTCTTGTTATGCACTTCCTTGAAATTGCAAGTACAGTCCATACTAGATACATGTTTGACCTATTCAAATGAGGACCTTCCTTCACATTTAATAATACAAGAGCTTTAGTTAAATAAAATGATTCATTAAATAAAGCTTGTAGAACGTTATTAATACCATTCCAAAATGGCTTAATTTTAACACAATCAAAGAAAATGTGGTTCCAATCTGCACTGTGTACTTGCTCACATCTCCAACATATACCTTTTATGGAAGAACTAATTTTACTGATTCTGTCTGGGGTTAAGAATGCTCTGTGTAAACATTTCCAATTAAAAACTTTCCGGTATTGTGTAAAGGATGTATATTTTATCGATAATAAGATATTTGTTTTAATATCTTCAGTTAACTGTATTGAGTGTCCTTTTGTTATATATTTCCAATATGAGGTTTTGGGTGTTGTTTTATAGTTTATCAATATTTTGTAAAATTTTGAAATACTGTTTCCCATGTCAAAATCATTATATATGATTTCATATATGTATTTCGTAAATTTTGGTATTTCTTTAAATGAAGAATTGTTAATTATGCTACTTAGATCTCGTGAATATGACATAATACTCTTCAAAGTTCAGCTTAAATTCTAACATTAAGGTTGGCAAGTCAATATTTGTGTTAGTAAATTAGAATATTTTTATCCATTTGGGGGGGACTTTGGTCAGCTGTGGTGTAGATGAATGTAACTTGTCCTTTTCACTTTGTCTGTTTAAATTCCACCTGATGGTGTATTTGTGTGAACAAATCTGAATATTTGTGCTTTTTGGTGCACAATATTCAAACTAGTGTTGTACAGGCAGACTATAAGCTAAGTACACAATATGAGGGTAACTTGCAGATGAAACATAATAAATAAATTCTGTAAATCATGTTTTAAGCCACTCCATGTTTTTTGATTTAAGCCTTCTGAGACTTGTAGCCTGCTTTCTTGGGTGCACCAGTACAGCCTTCACATTTAAAGTAGGCTTCAAGCTGCTTGGCTTAATTTCCTTTGGCACTTGTCACACAGCGACGTACTGTGGATGCCTGATTAAAAACGGCAGTGGCAAACAAGTAAGGCTGGAGAAGCTTTGGGATAATAGGCACCTCAGTGCAACACATTGCATCCTCCAGTTAAGCAATATCACCTGAGTGCCACAGAGATATCCAGCCATGCTGCTACTTCTGTCATGAACCTGTTTGCTGCTAAAAGCTTCTTGTCTCAGCAGCTAAATGTCTTAATACATAGGTGTCAGATCCTTGGGAGGTCTGTGAGCTCTGTGATTGTCCTCTGGCATTATACAGTTTGGGATGTATTCTGGGTTATTGTACTCTTTTTGAGAAGCAGAATTGTAATGTGTATGATAGTTCATATATGTCAGCAATTCAGACTCTCTGCCTCTCTCTATCTCTCTGTATGTGTATGTATGTATACACATACATATACCTGGTCCTCATTTTGGTCCCTATGTAAGGCTGCCCATGCACATACTGGTAATCAAGCTACTTCTACCTGGCTGTTTCCCATCCTAGTCTAATATGGTCAAGCCATACTGTTAGGACTAAACTCCTGGAACTGCCATACCATCTAAGTGGTACAAAAACCTGAGAACTCCAAGTCCCTCACAGCGGCTAATTAAGCTACTCCTACTCGGCTGTTTCCCATCCTACTGTAACACGGTCAGGCCATACTGTTAGGACTTACTTAACTCCTGGAACTGCCATACCATTTAAGTGGTGCAAGAACCTAAGAACTCCAAGTCCCTCACAGCATCTAATCAAGCTACTCTTACCTGGGTGTTTTCCATCCTACTGTACTGCAGTCAAGCCATACTGTTAGGAGTAGCTCCTGGAACTGCCATGCCATCTAAGTGGTACAAGAACCTGAGAACTCCAAGTCCCTCACAGCGTCTAATCAAGCTACTCCTACCTGGCTGTTTCCCATCCTACTGTATCGCGGTCAAGCCATATTGTTAGGACTTAACTCCTGGAACTGCCATATCATTTAAGTGGTACAAGAACCTGAGAACACCAAGTCCCTCACAGCATCTAATCAAGCTACTCCTACCCAGCTGTTTCCCATCCTACTGTAATGCGGTCAAGCCATATTGTTAGTACTTAACTCCTGGAACTGCCATACCATCTAAGTGGTACAAGAACCTGAGAACTCCAAGTCCCCTTACAGTTTGTAGGTATTTATTATCCTGAACTCATTCCTACACTGCTCTGTAAAATGACCCACATTGTGCATGTCAGCAGCCTTACTATCACCATACTTACCACCCCCCACCTCCCACCATATCCCTTATCTGCTCCTTAGGTCCGCTTTCACTTCTACACCATTCAGCCACTATTTAGCAGCATATACCTTCTCTCCCTTACCTACAGTAAATAGTTTAAACAAACCTAATGCTTTAGCCCTGTCCAGCACAACTGTGGTCTTTTCCCTAAACTAACACACAGTCTGCTTTTCAACCCACATTTGTGGAATAAAGCTAAACTATAAACATTTCACCTACCTGGTCACATAGTATTGCTCTTTTGCTATGGCTACTGATTGGTTTCTTTAGATGCTCCATTGTATCACTTCCTGGCTCTGCCTGCTCCTCGTTCACCCTTCAGGCTCACTCCGGTCCCCTACCCTGCCCCCAAATTCCACACACCCCTGGCACCTGTACATCTATAGTTAAGTATACCACACCCACCTCCTCCCATACCCAATCAAATGATCTACTATGCTCATAACCTGTCTATCTCTTCCAGTCCAACCCCTACATCAGTTTCATCCCTATCATTCCATTACATCCAACTCTAAAAAATAGTCTGTCCCTATATCTTTTTAGCTTAATTCCACCTCCAACTAGTATCCAAAATTAACACCATGCCCTCCAAACCTGCCACAATTCTAACTCAAATGCTACTCCTTTTTACCTTAGTCTACCTTAACTATCTCACAAGACTTCTCTATGCTAACCACTCCCCCTCATTTCACACTACTACCTCAGTCCATATACAGCATGCACTCCTACTATCCTGCATATCCCCTAGCCTTTTCCTCATCAATACTATGCTCTTCCCCTATAAACTCATAACTAACCCACAAAACACCACTCCCATCTATATTAGCTCTATCACAACAAAGCTTACAACCCACAAACTTGATACAAACAATTTAAATACCTTCTCTCCCATATTCGTTACTTTATCTCTAGCCTTCTCTCCGGTGACATACACAGCAACCCCAGACACTGTCCCTTCAGAAAACTCTACCTTCCAATCCTAACTTCCCCATTCAGCTGGCAAATCCCTCAAATTCACAGATCTAAATGCCCAGAGGATTTGTAATAAAATCTCAAACCTTCATGCCTGGCTTCTCCATAATAAACCAGACATCCTGTCCCATATAAAAGACTCAGAAATGATTCCACTCAACTGCTCTAATATTAGAAAAGACAGAACACACAACAAATGGGGAGGTGTTGCTCTCCTTTATTCCTCTTCCTTCCTAGTTACCATGTACTCCAAACCTATTCCAAAATTTGGTAATGCTGAATTAATTCCAGCCCTTCTTCAGGTAAACAACCATAAACTTATCTGCATTATCACCCTTTATATCCCATCCTGGAGACAATGTCCCAATCCTTGAAGACATTCTCTCCTGACTTTCTACCAACATTACAAATGAAACTATAATTGTGGGTGATGTTAACATTAACTGGGCCACAATTCAATCTCCAACCAACACTCTCTAAATATAAATCTTAACAACTTCACTCGACCTATTACCTCTACAACCAGACCTTCTAAAGACTTCCACTCTGGGAGCACTCTAGACTGGATTCTAGTTTCACTATATCACTAATAGTGGTACCCTTCCAGACCCACTAGATGATCACCTTCACACTTTTGCCCATCTGCTTCTCTCATCCCTACACTTAACCCATACCTATACCTCTACTCAGTACCTAAAAAACTTTAACCCTGACAAATTCTCAGATGTACTAAAAAGAACAAACTGGAATCCACTAAAAACTCTATACCTAGATAATGCTGTTACCTATTTTAATACAACCTTCCTAAAACTGCTTGGTTCCTTTGCTCCATGGAGAACAAAACACACAAAAAGCAACCCCGTGCCATGGCTATGTAAGAATACCTTACTCATCATACGGCTCTGGGATAAAGCCTGGAAACACTACCATAAAACTAAAACTAGCATCACCCTGAATGAATATAAAACGCTTCATAACAAACCAAACAAAGTATTACCTTAGATTGCAACACATATTTTTCCACACTCCAAACCAACCATAATACTAACCTGAAAAGACTCTGGGATGGAATTTCCTCTCTCCTTAACCCAAGTAAAAAAGAGAACCCCAGCCCAGACTCAAATGCCTCCGACTTAGAATTAGGTTCCCAATTCAACTCATTCTTCATTGATTCCATAGCTAAACTAGCATCATCCTTCATTAATAATTCTGCTTCCCCACACACATCCCTTTCTCTTCTACTAACTCCAGATCCCATCCTCCCCCTTCTCCATGAACCCTATCCCAATCTCTATCATCAAAAAATTACTTCTAAAAATGAAATCATGTTCTAATGCCCCTGACAAGATACCTTCCTACTTCCTAAAAATAGCAGCAAAAGCTGTTGCCTACCCTATCTGCATACTAATAAATCGATCAATCTTAGAGTGCCATGCCCCTCAGCTCTGGAAAAAAGCCTTTATTATACAACTCCATAAAGAAGGCAACAATAATGACATCCCTAACTTTCAACCAATCGCTATCTTATCCCTTATTTCTAAACTTCTCGAAAAATGTATTTCCGTGCACCTTCTACCCTACCTCTTAAGGGGTCTGTATTACAATGTCAAACTCACAGGAGTTCGAACGTTGTAATATTGCACCCAAAAGTCCAAAATACGAAAATAGTGAAGCCACGGCACATCGATTTCTTTCCCAGAGAAAAAAATTTGCAGGCCGTTTTCGGGGCTTTGCTCTTTCCTCCGCTGTGGTGCAATTTTGGAGTTGGTATATTTTAGTAGTGGGGGTGTGGGTTCACAGCCCCCCACGTTGGGGAGTGTGGGGGGCAAAGCCCCACACTTTAGTTTAAGTTTAAAGTGTAAGTGTGTTTTTTTTTTTTGTAACAGAACAGCTATTTTCTTTCCCTGGAAAAAAAATATCTGTTCTGTGTTTTCGTAATTATTGGGTTTTGAATTTCACAGTTCGATATTACAATGTTTGAACTCCTGTGTAATATATTTAATATAATATAGACCCCCTCTTAAGGAATAACTTTCTCACTCCAATACAACATGGATTCCGACCTGGCCACAGCACCACTGCCACTCTCCTCTCCTTCCTAGAAACTGTTAATAAGGCCCATGACACCAGTCATAGTGTCCACCCTTATCTTAGACCTTTCAAAGGCCTTCAACACCATTTCTCACAACCTTCTTCTCACTAAACTCTCGAAACTAAATCTATCCCACTCCTCTATCAACTGGTTCACCAATTGCCTGTCAAACAGGCAACAAGCAGTTAAGTGGGAAAAAAAAGCTATTTCTCCCTTCCTAAGGTTCAATTCTAGGTCCCCTTCTTTTCAGTATCTTCATAAACGACTTTCATCATGCTATCCCTAATACTATCCTCATCCAGTATGCTGACGACTCTAGAATAATCTGCTCTACTACCTCTACTTCCTCACTAGCAAAATTAACCCAGGATGCCTTCTGTTCTACTGAACAATGGATGCTAGATAATCATCTGGCACTCAGTGCAACCAAGACTAAGCTAATGATATTTACACCTTCTAAAGCCATCACCCTTGACAAAAGTGCATTCTCTATCACCAGCCAAAATAATACACCTCTCAAAATAGTCCCCACTGCAAAACTATTAGGACTCCTCATTGATGACCAGCTAAAGTTTGATAGCCATAGACAAGTAAATATCATAAAACACATAAGAAACTTGGCTTACTTTATCGACACAACCGATACATCTCTTCTTCCACCAGGCTCGTTCTTGCTACTACTTACCTTGTCGCTTCCCTCCTATATGGTGCCTCTATCCTTACTAGTCTACAATCTTCCCTCAAGTCAAAACTCTCCTCCTGCTACTACAAAATTTCAAAATTTGCAACTGGCCAGAGATTCTCCACCCATCACTGTATTTCCTGACATCAACTAAACTGGCTTGAGCTACCCAATTATCTCACCTACACTCAACTTTTCCAAGCACACAAAATTATTTTTAGCCCCTCTCTCTGTCCCTCCCTTGCTCTACCTTCAAAATGCATCGACCTTATAGATGTCTAAGATCTAACTTCCAAAACCTAATAGAAGTGCACAAACCTGCCCATCCACCAGGCAAACATCTTCTATCCTTTTCTCTAGCACGCCACTGGAATTCTCTCCCACCTTTCATCTGTACCACTAACAGTCTCTCTGCCTTAAAAACCTTACCTCACTCATATCTAACTTCACAGTGGGACTGCTCTTGTTCTCATCCTACATAGCTTCCCTTACCTTTCTCACTCCCCACAAGTCATTATGCCTGTAAATAAACTCATATAGTTTCTATAACTCCTAGCAATAGCAGTAGGAACTTTCAGATTGTACAAGAACTGTATTTGGTTATAATGATTTTTCTTGCACCATACTAATTGCTCCTTCTAATGTCAATACACTGCAACTTATTACTATGTACTCTCCAAATTCTCTCATATTTTGTAATTTTCTAATTTGTAGTCTTGCAACTTCTATCATTGTATTTGTATTTTGTAGTTTGTATTTTTTGTATTATTCTGGAGCTTTTCTCCCCAGGACTCCATTGAAAACGGGCTCCTAGTGGCCCAACGGACCAGTCTGGCAAACAAACTGCAAATAAATAATAAATAAATAAATAATATATGACAGTGTGTGTGTGTGTGTGTGTGTGTGTGTGTGTGTGTGTGTGTGTGTGTGTGTGTGAGTGTGTGTGTGTGTGTGTGTGTGTGTGTGTGTGTGTGTGTGTGTGTGAGTGTGTGTGTGTGTGTGTGTGTGTGTGTGTGTGTGTGTGTGTGTGTGTGTGTGTGTGTGTGTGTAAGTATATATACAAAAAATATCCAGGTACATACACACATACACACACACACACACACACACACACACACACACACGACATATATATATATATATATATATATATATATATATATATATATATATATATATAAAATATCCAGGTACATACAAACACACACACACACACATACACACACACACATATATATATATATATATATATATATATATATATATAGGTCGACTTCAAAATGTCAACCATTCAGAATGCCGACTTTCATATGGCTGACAACATATGATCAACATTTCGAAAGACCGACATCCTGAAATAGCACCATTTACCGATCTGTAAACACAGTAAAACTGTGTTATGCAGGGGGCAAACCCCCCCTATGCACCCCCACACCCCTTGCTATTTAAATATTCTCACTCCGAGATCACACTACAGTGCAGGAAAAGGGAATCTCCCAGTCCCACAATGTAGTGGGCTCTACGCTATAATTTGTCAGCCTTTCAAACATTCGCTGATATGGTGTTGGCCATATGAGCTTCAAACATTTGAAAGTTCGAACAAATGAAAGGCATCCATATATATATATATATATATATATATATATATATACAAGGGATCGGTACTGATCCCCGAAGGAACTTTTCACGGAAGCACAAACAACCAGGCATACTTCTGTGAAAGTGCTTTTAACTGAAAAAACACTTTTGTGGAAGTATACCTGCAGCTAGAGAGAGTCGTGGGGGGAATGACTGTTGCGGAGATCGTACTACGGTGCGGATGAGGGAATATTCCCTTTTCCTCAATGTAGTGTGATCTCAGAGTGAGAATATTAAAGTAGGGGGTGTGGGGGTACGGTCCCCCACATGGGGGGTGCAGGGGGCTTGCCCCCTGCATAAAAGTAGATTTTTTTTTTAATGCACTTTAATGAAAGCGCTTTTTCGATGAAAGCGCTTTCGTTAAAGTGTGTTCGGTGATTGTGGATTTGAACTATTGAACTTTCATTCAATAGTCCTAGATCCATATATAGATATAGATATAGGTTCATAGGTTCATAGGTTCATACTAGGCTATCTGCCCTAGGGCATTTACAAGCCTAGCCAGAGTGTGTTTGGCTTTCGCCACCCATTTTAAATGAATTTTGCTATGCCCATTTTCGAGGTAGTATAATGTGCCTCTGTCTAACAGTGACACAGAAGTGATTCCCGGAGTAAATCTACAATCTCCCATCCACTCATCAAGATTCCTCTTGAAGAGAATCAATGAGGGACTCTGCCTAACCTGGACTGGGATTTTATTCCAGAGTGAATGGAGCCTCTGGGTTATGAATCTGTCCCTCTAGCATGTCCTATTTATTTCAGTGCTGAGGTTCAAGTCTCTCAAGCGCATAGCTCAATGGGATTTGGATTTTCTGAGGTGCAGCATGTCCATTAATTCCGGGTTGGACATGGCTTTATACATCAGGCACAGATTGCCTCTGAGCAGGCAGTATGCCACTGAGTAGAGCTGGAGGTTCTTTAACCTGGCAGCATATGGCATCTGTTTGAGCCCTTTGATCCTCTTGGTGAGGTACTGTTGGGGTCTTTCCAGTTGCTGCAGGTGTCTGGTAAGGTACATCCTAAAAGGGGCATTGTACTCAATTATGGGCCTGATGAGGGATGAGTAAAGAGGCACGATGACCTCCCCTGATCTAGATGTGAATCCCTTCATGATTAGGTGGGCTATATAAAATGTTTTTCTAACTACTTTGGCCACGTGGTTGTCGAATGAGAGATTGCTATCAACATGGGTCCCCAGGTCCCTAATTACTTCTTCCGTACTTAATGGATTACCATTTATGTGGTAATTTGTGGGCACTTTGTTTTTGCCGAAGGGGATGACTATACACTTTTTGACATTTAGCTTGAGGCCATGGCTCTGGCACCAGTTGTCTGTTTCTATGAGGCCCTTTTGTAGGATGCTTGTGTCGGCTGGAGAGTCAATTATGGCACAAAGTTTGCAGTCATCTGTGAACTTGGTCAGCCACAGTCCTTCCGTGTTGGCCTGTACCTCCGAGAAATATATACTGAACAAGAGAGGTCCCAGGACTGAGCCTTGTGGGATGCCACTTGTAACTGGTTTGGAGTCTGACATAGCTCCAGCAATTCTAACCATGTGGGTTCTGTCCTTGAGCCAGTTTGCAACCCATCTAGTGACATAGGGGTTTATATTTAAGCTGGTGAGCTTATCTATAATGGCCGAGTGGGGTATTATATCGAAGGCTTTTGCGAGGTCCAGGTAGGCTGTGTGGACCACCTTTCCCTCGTCAATGGCCTTGGTGACTGTTTCAAAGAAATCGACCAGGTTTTAGAGGCAGGATCTGCCCTTAACAAAGCCAAACTGGGTAGAATCCAGTGTCTGTAGGTCCCCAATATCTTTATTTATGAGGTCCATGATGATCCTTTCCATAGCTTTGCAGACCAAGCTAGTCAGGCTTATGGGGCGATAGTTTCCAGGATCCATTGAGGCACCACCTTTGTGGAGAGGGACCACTGTTGCTGTACGCCACTCTTTGGGTACATATCCTGTAGTAAGGCTGAGATTGAACAGTAGTTTTATGTTTGGGTTTAGTTCTTCTTGGAGTTCATGTAGGGCAGCCGGGACACCGTCTGGTCCCATTGATGCTGTGGGTTTTGATTTGGATAGGCGGCTCTTACCTGAACATCTCAGATGTCAGGGGGGCAGCACTCTGCTGGGATAGATATTTGCCCTTTTGGTGGGGAAGGGGGGGGGGTTGCGCTGAACCTGTCAGTTAGGATGTTGGCATTGTCTGTGGGATCGGTGTATTTTTTGTCATTTTGGACTAATTCTGAGCATATCTGGGAATTCCCACCCAGGTTCCTAACATAACTAAAGAAAGCCTTGTGATTATCCTTAGTGTCCTGTGCAATTTTTCTCTCGAAGCTGGCCTTAGACGATTTTATGAAGTGCCCGCAGTTTTTTTATATGTTGAAATAAGTGCCAGATTAGATTAAGTACTGCATGTTTTAAAACAATAATGTTTAGAGTTGTGTTTTCTTTAACATTTTCTTGTCATGGGTATGCTCAGTTAAGAGCCGCCCTCTCCAAAGCAAAAAACACAGCATCAATGGGACCACAACAGTTTTATATATAGATATATATATATATATATATATATATATATATATATATATATATATATATATATATATGGGAACACTTTATAATCTCGAAATACTAAAATGTCGAATTTCAGTATCTCGAGACTATAAAGCCAAATGTTGAAAATAGCGAAAGTTCATAATCGCGACTTTGAATATCTCGAATTCGTGGTTATGAACTTACGCTACATTGTTTCCGGGTTTGTGTGTTGATGGTGCATGGTGCCGTGTGTGGGTCTAGGTGTTATGTCAGGTAAGTGAGTGTTTTGTAAGGGTTTTGAGTTGGAGGTAGAGTGTTTGTGAGTGTGCTGATATGTTTGATGTGTGTGTGAGTTTGCTTTTGTTTCTTGTATGTGCAATCTCGGAGTTACTATATATAAGTAGGGGAGGTATAGGGTGCAGAGTGTCTTGCCCCCCTGCTTATGTGTGTATGAGTTGTGTATGTGTGTAGTTTTGTGTTTTAAATTGTGATGTGAGTGTTTTGGTGTATGTGTGCCGTTTGTTTGGGTTTTTGAATTTCGCTGTTTTGGGCTTGGGGTTTTGTAGTTTCTGTGTTTTGTGGATTCAGTTTCATGGTCTCGAGATACTGAAATTTGATGTTTCAATATTTTGAAATTATGAAGTGAATGTATACATATATATATATATATATATATATATATATATATATATATATATATATATTTCTATATATCAAAGACAAAGCACTCCAAAACCAAAGTTTCAAGTGTAATTCCTTTAATCCCTTGCATATCTTAAAAAAAAAACAGTAAATAAATAACTCATGTAGTGGAAACAGCCTCCAACCAACATAATCATCACAGACCAGTTTCACAAAACAAGTGTCATCAGTGTATAAATATAGATACACAAACATGCACACACACACACACACACACACACACACACACACACACACACACACACACACACACACACACACACACACACACACACACACACACACACACACACACACACACACACACACACACACACACACACACACACACACACACACACACACATATATACATATATGGGTCTACTTCAGATGATCGAAGCTGTGAAACATTGAACCTCTGATCATCGAAGACCAGATGACTGAAGTTGTGAAACACTGAACACTGAAAAACAATCTAGAAAGAGAAAACATCTTCTTTCACATTTTTGCAGAGGGACAAGCCCCCCTACACTCCACACACCCTCTGTTACTTGTGTATTTCATCGAGCTGTGCTAGCGTTCTCACTAGTCAATGAATGGATTTAACAAGAGGTTCTGCTCCTGTGTGGTTATATATACTGTAGGGATCAAGATCTACATGTAGATATAGACATACATGAGTGTCTATATGCTGTAAGTTCAGATAGACACATACATGAGTGTCTATATGCTGTAAGTTCAGATATAGACATACATGAGTGTCTATATGCTGTAAAGTCATAAGACAATGGATACAGGAATTACATGAAATGCTGCCTTAGCAATTTGCACAGCCAAATGTCACACACTTAGCTCTTAAACTTCAAACCAAACACATAAACACTACCTTCAGTGATTTATCAAAACAATGTTTAAGCCATACAAACTTTATAGATATTAGGGTCCTGCACAAGCAAAAGTCAAGGCTGCAGGCCACACCCCACTAGAGCTGTAGCACAGTTTCTTGTACAGGCTAACGCCACAGAAGGGTCCTACACAAGTGAAAATTGAGGCTGCAGGCCTCAACCCCTAGAGCTGCTGTACAACTTCTTGTATAGGCTGACTCCACAGGAGGGTCCTACACAAGTGAAAATTGAGGCTGCAGGCCTCAACCCCTAGAGCTGCTGTACAACTTCTTGTATAGGCTGACTCCACAGGAGGGTCCTACACAAGTAAAAATCAAGGCTGCAGACCTCACCCCTCTAGAGCTGTAGCACAGCTTCTTGTACAGGCTGACTCCACAGAAGGGTCCTACACAGTTGAAAATCAAGGCTGCAGGCCTCACCCCTCTAGATCTGTAGTACAACTTTTATAGGCTGACTCTACAGGAACAGATCACAGGTGACCTGACTGGGCTCTTCTCTCCATACTTCGGAGGTATGCTTTCTCCTTCAGATGTCCCTTTGGTGTGGAGCTAACTTCTCTGGTTTGTCTCAAGCAGGCCATTTATATCAAACACTGAGAAATAATTAAGACTTTAATCTCTAAATGATGTGACATTCTCATGGTTTGTACTACAGTACATAATACAGTATGTTTTAAATGCATAAACTCATTTTCTACCAGTTTTAAAAGCATATATGTATTTTCTACCACTGACATGTTACACCTTGTACCCAATTTTAAACACAATGTGGCAAAGGTTTTGATTAATTTTAGACTATATACTAGGCAGCTTAACCTATCTATATATTTTTTCTAACCAAAATAATGAAATTTTTGAGCACTGTAATCAGATAAAAAAGTACTTTTATGCCACCAGTTAATGGTATGGTAAATATGTTTGAAAAATTATGTGAGAAAGAGCTGTGTAAGATTCTAAAGAACTAACATGGTGGTGATGACAATTTGTAGAAGAAAGACAGTGTCTAAAATTGTTGAGTGAATCAAAGGAATATAGAATTATGAAACCAGATAAAGGTAGAGGGGTGGTGCTTCATCTATTAATGAAATTAGAAGAGCTTATGCTAAGATAGACTGGCTGTTATACAATTTATTGACTCAAGGTGGTATTGATCAGAAGGAAGATGTTTTTCTAACAATGGAAACACCAGTTATGCCTTCAATCTTTGGGATTCCTAAAATCCACAAAGATACCAATAACCCCCCACTCACGCCTATTGGGGCTGCTATGAGTTCAAAAACTGAACCCATTGCAGCCTTTATTGATTCACATTGTAAAAAATAAACAATAGACATATTCTTAGGGACTCTTGGCACTGTTTAGAAACCTTCAAGGATTTAACTGTTAATGAACAATACATTTTTGTCAATGTGGATGTTATAAATTTACTTATGGTGATCCCACACAATGAGGGTATTGAACTTTTTGGAGATGCCCTAATCAACATAGATGGTTTACACAATGATAAAAGGAATCTATTAATGGAACTCATGGATGTAGTCCTACACAATCTTTTTTATACTTTGAAGGAGAGTACGTTTGTCAAATTTCAGGGGTAGCTATGGGTGCAAAATGTGGCCCAATATATTGAAACCTGTTTTTATCAGAATATGAGAAAAGATGTGTTTTTTTCACCTTTCATGGAGAAAATAATCACATGGTCACATGGTTAAGGTGTTATTGTTATGGAAAGGTAACACAGAAGAAATTAGTAAATTTATTGAATATTGAAACACTACAACCTCATTTTTGAAATTTTCTTACAAAACTTGTGCCCAAGCAATTGAGTTTTTAGATATTTTAATATATAAAGATAATGATACTAACAAATTTGGATCTAATATTTTTAGAAAAAACACTTGCTCAAACTCTATTACATTTTAAACATTGTCACCCCTTGCACCAGAAAAAAGTGTTATTAAAGGACAAATAGTGAGGATTTCAAGGTTGATTACTGACAATAAAATGTTTGAAGAAAAATTGTTTATTTTAATAGGTATGTTCAAACAGAGAGGGCACCCAATTCAATTACTAATGAAAATTAGAAATGAAGTTTTGAAAAAGAGTGACAAAAGATTGACCCCTATTTTTGTTAACTAAGGAAGGGACAACATTTGGCTCAAGAAGCAAAACACATGTCAAGAAGAATTTGGTACTTCCATATAACCAAGAAACACCAGAATTAAGAACAGTGGATAACTGCTGGGATATGAAGCAGATCCTGGGAGAAAAACCCAAAGTGACTTTTATTAGGTGGCAGAATTTGAAAATGTGTTTGGAGAAAGTCAAAAATACAAAAAGTATGAGTTACAAATCTACCATGTCAAAATGCAATATGTGTAGGACATGTAAATACATTAATGTAGGTCTATATGTAGTAGTAGACAGTTACAATCGTAGCATTCCCTGCCCAGAACATTGTAACTAATACTGAAATGGTAGTATATATTGCAACCTGTTACATGTCCGGTGTTTTGTGAGCAAAACCACCAGAAAGTTGAGAGAGAATAACTGAACATGTGAAGGATATTATGAATAAACAGACTGAAAATGCCCTTTACATCCATAGTTTGTCATGTATAAACTTCAATAAATTTATATTTTTTGTCATTGATGGAATTATCCCTATAGAAAGGGGAGGTGACATTAAAACAAATCTAGAGAGACTGGAGACAGAATGGCAGTTGCGGTTGGATGACATTTTACCAGCAGGGATTAATGAGAACTGTTCTTTGAGTAATGTATTAAAATTAAGGGTATCTAAGTCATATTACTTAACTAGTAAGTAGCTGCCTAGAAACAGTTTTTATTGGAAGGAATATATTTGAGACAGAATATAATGGAATTTAGTTGGTTACAATTTTTTGTCTTATTATTAATCACATGGAAAAATGGGAGTTTATATATGTGGGTTTTTTCTGAGGGGTGTTTTATTTTTATATTTATTTTGATTTATCTATTTGTTTGTTTTTTAAGAAAGTGCATCATTTAAATTGTTAGAGACCTTCTGTAAGGGACACGTGATTTTAATAGATTTAAAAGAGCTGGTTACGTCAAATGGCTTTACTCTGATGATGCCCTGTGACTAAGAAGGGTGAAAGTGCTTAGTGGCTACGCTTTTACTAATTTATCAATAAATTGGGTGATGAGTTTACACCTGGTGGCGGCATTTGATTTTATTTTTTTATGTTACACCTACACCCCCAGCAAAAAAAAAAAAAATAGGCTCATCATGGTGGTAAGTTGTCCATCAACAGCCCTTCAGCTTGTGTGACAGTCCTGTACGCATTTCACTAGAATCAGATTTCTTTCTCCACTATGTCTACTATAAAATCTTCTCTTCTTGTTTCCACATAGCCCTTCTGTGTTCTGGTATCTGTGAGACTGATGTGTCCTTCACTTCTGTGCTTCACATATCTCTTCTGTGTTTAGGTACCTGTGAGACCAATGTGTCCTGCACTTCTGTGCTCCACATAGCCCTTCTGTGTTCTGGTACCTGTGAGACCAATGTGTCCTGCACTTCTATGCTCCACATAGCCCTTTTTCATTCTGGTACCTGTGAGACCAATGTGTCCTTCACGTCTGTGCTCCACATAGCCCTTCTTTGTTCTAGTACATGTGGAATCGATGTGTCCTGCACTTCTGTGCACCACATATCCCTTCTGTGTTCTGGTACCTGTGAGACTGATGTGTCCTCCACTTCTGTATTCCACACAGCCCTTCTGCATTCTGGTACCTGTGAGGCTGATGTGTCCTTCACTTCTGTGCTCCACATAGCCCTTCTGTGTTCTGGCACCTGTGAGACTGATGTGTCCTCCACTTCTGTGCTCCACATAGCCCTTCTGCATTCTGGTACCTGTGAGACCGATGTGTCCTTCACTTCTGTGCTCCACATAGCCATTCTATGTTCTGATACCTATGAGACTGATGTGTTCTTCAATTCTGTGCTCCACATAGCTCTTCTGTGTTCTAGTACCTGTATCCCAATGTGTCCTGCACTTCTGTGCTCCACATAGTCTTTTTGTGTTCTGGTAGTTATGAGACTGATGTGTCCTGCACTTCTGTGCTCCACATAGCCCTTCTGTGTTCTGGTACCTGTGAGACCAATGTGTCCTCCAAGTCTATGCTATACATAGCCCTTCTTTGTTCTGGTACCTGTGAGACCAATGTGTCCTTCACTTCTGTACTCTACATAACCCATTTATGTTCTGGTACCTGTGAGACCGAGGTGTCCTTCACCTTTGTACTCCACATATCCCTTCTGTGT